>NC_136977.1:60746821-60759321 GCF_032717465.1 Coenobita brevimanus
AGGGGTGGGGGCTCTCACGTTGCACCTCACGTGGCAATTTTGATAATGCATTCCTTAAACCAAATACTGTAATCGGGACGTACGTAAGCGGTGACGAAAGCCCTTACAACCATCTTTTTTAAATATACCCGGCACATCCTAATAACCACTGCCTTCACGGTAACACAGGCGAAATATATATATATATAAAAAAAAAAATCACTGTACATGACATCTTAATTTTGATAATACAGTCACGAAAGCAGGTATTGTTCAGGTGCATAAGGGAGGTGAGACTGCCTTATGCATGCTTCCAATCTCCTGTTATTATACTAGCAAAACACACACACACACACACACACACACACACACACACACACACACACACACACACACACACACACACACACACCTCGCAGTAACTGATAATGCATTCCCAAAACCTCTAGGTATTTATTAGCCGCCATGAGACGCCCATATACACGCATCTGTATTTCCGTAATTACACATCTTAAAACCCAACTACCTTCCCGGGAAACCAGACGAAGCAATCTGAGAAATACAAAAAATAAATCTCAACGCACCTGACATATTAATTCTGATAATGCATTCCCCACATCAAATAATCCAGGTGTACAGAAACGGTGACGAGAAACCCACATACATGCACCTGTACACCTGTAATTATGCACCTTAAACACGATTACCTTACCGAGAATACAGACGATGCAATTTGACGAAAGCTGCCCCGACACCGCGCCAAGGGATAATCACACGCAAACCCCCCCAACACGGCAAACTCGACCCTATCCCCCGATGGCACAAGGGCGAAATAGTTGGGATCTGCACCTCCACCGCATCCATTAACTCTACAAACTCCCCGCACGACCTGGTTTCAAGGAGGCTCTCTGTTTTCACGTGAGGTAATTTGAGTCCTTCCATACCATGACGTATGTGTTGTTATATTCTTGATACAAGTACCACTGGACGATTACATTAAAGGAACGACCCTCTCATACTGCTGGGGTTAAATAGTATACCTAATCCCCTACAGACGGTGACGATGTGCATCCTTCGGCTATAGACGGTGACGATGTGCATCCTGAGTAGTGCAGCTGCGGCGTCCACCCAGGAGCCAAACCTCTTATTTCCCTGAACCTCGCCGTGGGAAGGACCATGGCCCGACCCTGGGGACGCACTGCCTGCCACAAAGGGGACGCCTGATCACTATACGATGAATGTATCTGTATCTGTAGGACGGCCCCACAGATACAGTTGTTTACCTGTGATCGACGGGTCTGCTCGGCCAGACAGACCGAGGTTAAGCAACAACAACAACGCTTAATCCCTCCAGTCTGAAAGTCGCCATGAATATAAACAAAACTCGGCCGAAAATAGTTGAAATAAATTACAAATATCGGATCAGGGGTCAGTGGGTTCCGGGGCTGGGGGCTTCCTAAAAACTGCTGGATATATCTGGCCATTTGTTTCCGCTGATGTGTTGCTGTTTGTACGTGCTGTTTGTGAGACCCCCGCCCCCCCCTGCTTTCATCCCTTCAGCCCGATGACATGTTTTTATTTTATTCCCGCTCCCATCAGTCACTTTCATTTTTTTTTTTCTAGAGAAGAAACCTTCCGCTGTTCAACCTCTTCACTCCAATGACGTGTTTCCTATATCACTGCTGCTACCTTCAGACGATTTTACTGAGCTAAGAAACCGTCTGCTCCTTAATTCCTTTCAGCCCCATGACGTTTTCTCTTATTCTTGCTACTCCAGACGATTTTACTTAGCCAAAGGGAAGTCTATCGAACTGGAGGCGTTAGATGCAGCTTCAATAACCTTTTCAACACCAAGGCAGCCAGAACATGAGCAATCGGATATAAAGGGTTAAAGGATTGTTCTAACGATATTCACCTGCCTTATACTTTCAAACGACTACCAAAAATTACGCAGCCTCTCCTTAAACTGTCTAACTTACTACCACAACATCACGTAGCCTATCCTTAAACTGTCTAACTTACTACTACCACAACATCACGCAGCCTATCCTTAAACTGTCTAACTTACTACCACAACATCACGTAGCCTATCCTTAAACTGTCTAACTTACTACCACAACATCACGTAGCCTATCCTTAAACTGTCTAACTTACTACCACAACATCACATAGCCTATCCTTAAACTGTCTAACTTACTACCACAACATCACGTAGCCTATCCTTAAACTGTCTAACTTACTACCACAACATCACGTAGCCTATCCTTAAACTGTCTAACTTAATTCCACATCACGTAGCCTATCCTAAAACTGTCTAACTACCACAACATCACGCAGCCTAGACTACTTATGCCAGCTAAAGCCACTCACAACCTAATCTTACCTCACTTCACAACGTAACCTGAACAAACACCACTTAACCACGCCGGTATTCTCGTAGGTCAAGGAGGCTCCCTAAAAGATTCCTTTCCCGTTCACGTAAATCGAACCTGCAATTTACGTCGCAACATAAATCGCTACGGAAGAGGTGTTAAGAAAGCATCCTAAACATGAGGGAAAAAAAAAAAAAACTAATGTATGGTTGCATGACATCCAATAAGCCTGCGTTATGAGGTAGGAATGAGTCTCCTTGGTTACTAGTCAAATTTATCCTCATATCAAACTACACCTGGCCATCAATCGAGGTAAAGAGGCGTTAGGAATCCTTGTCAAATGGAAAAATATCGACTATAATCTATTTCTCGACTATAATCTATTTTACGGGAAACTGATAGTGATGTACCCGTGTAAAACTGCTATTCCAAGACACGCCTGACCGATTCCATTTCGTGATATGGCTCAATTTGGAGATTTGTATTTCGTTTCAACGCCGCAATCCCAAGACGCATTTTCTTGTTAATCCTTCCTACTTACGTACGATTTCTTACAGTCGGCAGATGTCAGGTTGTGAACGCTTAAATATGGTAACATTTCACTCCCCCTAGTCCAAGAAGTCTCTTCTAAGCTGAAAAAAATCGTCTAGGAGAAAAAAGTATATAAAACACGTAACCATAATGAAAGGGTTAGGCCATCGCAGGGAAGGGGGATATCCAGCTTAAGCAGATATTCTCTCTCTCTCTCTCTCTCTCTCTCTCTCTCTCTCTCTCTCTCTCTCACACACACACACACACACACACACACACACACACATCCATCACGCCAGCCCTCAATGCAGACAACCCTACCATGCATTCAATTTGGATGGTGGGTATTTCAATCCATGCAGTGACATGTGAAGGTGTATGGCACGTCAAGAGGCAAGTGGACATTAGGGAAAGAATTATCCAGTCTATGCTCAGAGTCAATTAAATGAAGAACAGAGAACACCTGCAGACCAGCTGAAAAAAGGTGAACTATAGCTAAAACAACTTAAGCAAAAACCACCACCACCACCACCACCACCATCATCATCATCACCACCACCATCATCATCATCACCACCACCACCACCACCACCGTCATCATCACCACCGTCATCATCACCATCAGGGGTAACGAAATTAAAACACTGTTCTCGCAGTGGTCAATACTCTTCCTAAAATCTTCCCTAAGACGGTCCTTCCTAAACTTGGAGAAAAAAAAAAAAAAAAAAAAAAAAAAAAAAAATCCTCGGGGTAGAGAAAGGGTTAATGTTAGCAAGGGAGTTACTTAAAATATCTTAAAGAATTATTTTAGTTACTGAAAATACCTTAAAGAAATATTTTACAAACACTCATATTGGGTACCTTTTTCTTTTTGCCCTTCCACTGTAACTCGTTCTTTAAAATATTCTCTCTCTCTCTCTCTCTCTCTCTCTCTGAAGTGTATCGCGAAATTCCTGCGTCAAGGCTCAAGACGGTAATCGATCCGCCGTGTGTGTGTGTGTGCGTGTGTGTGTGTGTGTGTGTGTGTGTGTGTGTGTGTGTGTGTGTGTGTGTGTGTGTGTGTACGAGAGAGAGAGAGAGAGAGAGAGAGAGTCAAAGCGAAACACGACAGCAATAAAAGACAGAACACAAAAAAGCAAAGAAAGCGAAGGAAAAAGGTAAAGAAAGAACAAGGCAGCTGAAGAGAAACGACGAAGGGTGAAAAAAAAAAAAAAAAAAAAAAAAACTCGCTACAAATCTCATGTTTTCGACTCAGCAATTTTCTTTTTATTTTTAGCTTTAGACGAGAAAGAAAAACTGCACATGACGTAAAAAAATGGAGAGAAAAGAAAGAATACTGGATGAGAAAGAGAAAAAAGAGAAAAAGAAAAGAGAAAATGAGAAAAAAGAGAATACTGGATGAATGAATACTAAAAAAATGAAAATATTGCAAGAAAAGTTTAACTGGCAATCTCTCTCTTATTTTGATCACAATTATTTTTATTTCCTTTTAGATAGACAGGCGTGAACACAACATGCCAAGAAAGTAAACGAGAGGAAGACCTGATAAACAACAAACAAGAGACGAAGAATAGACAAACAAACAAACGAGAAAAGAAGATAGGTAGGCAAACAAGCAAACGAAAATAGAGGAAGACTAGACAAACAAGCAAACGAGAAGAAGACTAGACAAACAAGCAAACGAGAAGAAGACTAGACAAACAAGCAAACGAGAAGAAGACTAGACAAACAAGCAAACGAGAAGATGACTAGACAAACAAGCAAACGAGAATAGAAGACGACCAGACAAACAAGCAAACGAGAATAGACGACGACCAGACAAACAAGCAAACGAGAATAGACGACTACCAGACAAACAAGCAAACGAGAATAGAGAGGACTAGACACACAAGCAAACGTGGAGAGGAAGACTATACAAACATGCAAACGAGAAGAGAGGAAGATTAGACAAAAGAAAGCAAGAAAAAAGTTTTAAAAAATCAAAGCAAATACACAAATGGAATTAACCAGATTTTTTTTTATATTAACGATGGCAACGAAGCAAGAAAGAAAAAACAAGTGATTAAAGATTGTGTAAAGAAATATAAGACCCCATTAACTAAAAAATAAATAAATAAATGAATAAATACATCTACCCAACAATCCTTTTCGCACTTTAGACAACCCATTAATTATTTTAAGAATGCCAGGAGAGAGAGAGAAAATAATACATGAAATATATAATAAAAAAAAGGCAAATAACCAGGATGTTTATTTCTTTCATCGCATATTTTTCAATCTTTTCTGATCAAGATATGCGTGGCTCAAGAATGCAAACAATAATAATAACAATAATAATAATAATAATAATAGTAACAATAATAATAACAACCAATCTTTCTTCATTGCATTTTTTTTTTTTTTTCTGGATGAGGACGTAGGTTATATGAATCAAAGGTTTCCTCTCTAACTGCGTTATCCCCCCAAAAATAAGTAAATCCATAAAATCACACACAAAAATGAGAGACGTGCATGAAAAGTCCACGAAAAAAAGCCTTAAAAAAATGACAAACAAAATTACAAGCCAACAGAATTACAAAAAGTGGATTTATTGGCTGGAGAGAAAGAGGTCAGTCGTCCCCTCCAAAACCATGACGAATTTTTGAAGTAATTTTTTCGTTATCCAGACTATCATTTTTTTTTTTTTTTTTTTTTGGGGGGGAGGGAGAGAGAGAGAGAGAGAGAGAGAGAGAGAGAATTTGCACCGGGGAGATACATAGAGCTTTTTTTAACCTCTTCAATCCGATGACTCATTTCAATTTTTCCCCTGCTACCTTTAGACGATTTTACGATGAGATTTTTTCGTCTTGGAGGGGTTTGTCTTCATTACGTCCTTGTTAACTTAGGGTCTTTCTAAAGTTGAATAAAATCGTCTGGTGGATGCCTAATTAAAAAAAAATAATGGTCATCAGCCTGAAAGGACATTTCCTACGCTGAATAAACTCGACTGTAGTAGAAAGAATAACTAAAACAAACACACAGATAAATAAATGAAAGAATAAATAAATATAAACTAATTCGTGGGGTCTGGGTGGGAGTCTTTGGTATGTCTTTTCGTCGGGTTTGGTGGCTCCTTAACAGCTTTCCATTAGCGATTTAGTTTGCATAATATGACTACACCTTAATATTACTTGCCGGTATCATTTGTTATTCACAGCTAAAGGCGATGAGAACGGATAAAGGAAGACCGAAACACACACACACACACACACACACACACACACACACACACACACACACACAGGTAAATAAACTGATTAAAACAAAGGCAAAAAATTACAAGCAAACAGACACCGATTAAAACACAAAGACAACAGATAAACACAAAGGAAAGTGGAGAAAGATACTGTATAAAGAAAAACAGAGATTGATAAATACCAAAGTAAAACAAATAGGTGGATGATCAATAAAATAAACAAATTCTCTCTCTCTCTCTCTCTCTCTCTCCAGTGATTCAGTCTCATGCCACCTATCGACACTACACCCAGTTCTCTCTCCTCACTGTACCATAATACACTACATTTCACTTCACTATACTATGCTATGCTGCACTACTATCTCTCTCCCTCACACTACACTACACTATTCTACGCTACCACTCCCCATACCACATCACAACCACACTACATTACCTCTCACCTCCGCACAGCACCATACACACTCCACACCATACCTTTCCCCTTAGCAAACACCTTTCACCTTACCACACCACACTACACTTCATAACCTCTCCCCACACCACACTACACTTCACCACTTCTCCCCACACCACACCATCATCCTCCCCCCTCCTCCCCTAAGAAGCAGAACCACCGCAGTCAACCCGCCATGAGCAACGATACCTTGTCACGTCATTTTACCGTAAGGCAGAAAGGAATGGCGGAAGAGAATGGAACGAGATGTGAACGAGGACACGAGGAAGAAAACAAAAGAAAGGGAAAATGAAAAAACTGAAGAGGGAAAGTAAAAAGAAATAAAGGAATAGGGGAAAAGAGAGAAGCAGAAGTAAAATGAGGAGGAAGAGTAAAAAAGACGAATACAGGAAATCAAAAGAGGACGAAGAGTAACTAAAATGAGAGAATGGGTAAAATGAAAACAATATGGAAGAAACGTAAAGAGGAACAGGGAAAATGAAAAATAAAAATAAATAAATAAATGAAAGCCAGGATAACATAAATCAATGAAAACAGGAAAACAGAGATGAGGAAAAAATAAAACTCCAACCTGAAATTATATCAACAAATCGAAAATAATAAGAACGGGGAAACGACATGGTTAATAGGGATTATAATTCTCTCTCTCTCTCTCTCCCTCTCTCTCTCTCTCTCTCTCTCTCTCTCTCTCAATATCAACCAACCTCACACTGCACTATAAGACACGTAGAGGCTTGGGGCTAACCAGACGGCGTGATCAGTGGCTAAACCCTGAGAAGTATGTGAGCAATAAAGCCAAACCAACTCTCGGATATAAACCCTGGTAAAACCACACACACTCAGATCGACTTAACCCCCTAAACACCCAGGCGTCCATTTGGTCATACGATTACCCCTTCAACGCAGACAATGGTTTCCTAGACTACAAAAATTATTTGTCACCTAAAGACACCACCAGGTATCTGCAGTAAAGAGGTGGGTGCTTCCATCAATCACAATAAATAAATAAACAATAATATAAATACAATAAATACATGTAAAAGAAACTAATAAAATATGCAAAGGTAAACAAAAGGATCCATAAGCAAAACGAAAGCGGAAAAATAAAGAGAACAGGAAAAATATAAATAGCACTGACTACTGCATAGGGAAATCCAGGAAAGAAAAAAACTAATTCGGGTGACTGGTGACATATTGCGTGCGTGCTGGACATGCTGTGTGTGTGTGTGTGTGTGTGTGTGTGTGTGTGTGTGTGTGTGTGTGTGAGAGAGAGAGAGAGAGAGAGAGAGATTCCTCCATCACCTTCACATCCATAACACCTCCCATCACCGCCTGGGAAACAAAAGCAGAGTCAACAACAAACACCTCCTGCCGCCCTAACCATCCATCCTCGAGGCTCGCTATCAGTGACGCGTCCGGCTCGATATTCAATTACGGATTTCTTGTCGCCTGTCGCTCTACCCGATCTAGAGAGAGTTTTGAGTGGTCGCTTCCTCTTTCATGTGAGTTTCGATGGCAATTAGACGAGGGAGAAGGAAAGAAAAAAGATGAAAAATAAACGAGGACGATTGATGGAACAGACAGGAGAGATGGTGAGAAACGCAGAGCTTGGGGGAAGAGAGAAACGGAGAAAAGTTTGAGGACGGGAGTGAGAAACGCACAGGAGAGAAAAATGAGTGGGGAGAAAAAGTGAGTACAGGAGGAAGACGAGGAAGAAGGATGAAACAAAGAGGAAATATGGAGAGATACGGGAAAGAGAAAAGGAGAAAAACTCAGGGAGGAGAGAGAGAAATGCGAAGGAGAGAGAAAAGGACTGAGGGAAGGAGAAAGTGGTCTAGGATGGAACAAGAATCGTAAAGGAAAGGGAAGAAAAACTACTGAAGAAACTAGGAGTGTATAATGTGTATGCGTGTGTATGTGTATCAGGTTAATTTGCCACAGGTGAACACAGGCTCCGTAACACCTCTTCCTAAGCGATTTATTTTGCATATTACACCTCATCATTCTCTTATATGCTACTTGTATCACTTTAATATTGACACAATTTGTTTTAATGACATACAAGAGGATGCTGAAGTGTAATAAGCTGAAAAAATCGCTAAGGAAGAGATGTTACGGAAACTCGAAAGACACTTCTATACATACCTCAGTTCCGATGATACAATGCAGGATCGGATATTGAGAGAGAGAGAGAGAGAGAGAGACGCCACTGTCAGGTTATGTATGCTGTCTCCTAATTACTGTATTATATCCAGTTCAGCATCCAGCATTATTTCTCGAGGTGAGGTGTACCAGAATTTATGTCCACGGCTGTACATAATGGGTTGTGTGGAACTGATAATTCTTAAAGCTTAAATGATGATGATTGTTTACTTCTTTGTAGCAACTGATTGGTATTTTATTTTACTCTGGAGTCCTTTACAAACTAAGGAGTATTTTTCATTATACTTTAGAATCTTTTGCCCACTGATGAGTATTTTATTTTACTTTAGAATCTTTTAAGGTAATAAATATACGTAATAAATAGTAAGTACATGTGAATATACGAAATAGCATGAAACAGTTACAGAGAAAAACAACACTAATTCTGTATCCCCTTGCGTTACACTGATAGCCAAGCGTCGTCAGACTGGAGGGCTGATTTGACTATACTCCTTTTTCTATACCTTGGCCTGAAATTCCCATCTCTCCACTTCGAGCTGTAACAATATCTTAACGTCAGAATGCTAGTCACGGAGAAGTGCTGTGGAAAGGATGTAGGGCCGTAATATCGTCTGCCACTGTCGTACGTAAAATAAAATGCGAAAGGATCACAATATGGGCGAAGTTAGAAAGGGTATACTAATTCAAGGGACTCATGCCAACTACATACATAAAGTTCTATGAATTTCACGCAACCACAACATAACATTTAGGTTGTGAGAGTAGCCTGGTTCCGTCAGATGAAAGAAAGCCATCTATAGTAGTAAGTTAATGACGGCTATATCTAACACCTCTGGCTCGAAAAATGTATCTTAAAATAAAAGTCCCAAGAATTTATATATAAAAAAAAAAATCATTCTCTGGCTCGAAAAATGTATCAAACACAAAAAAAAAGTTCCAAGAATTTATATATATACAAAAATAAAGTGTTCTCTGGCTCGAAAAATGTATCTTAATGAAAAAAATCCAAGTTCCAAGAATGTATAAAAAAAAAGAAAAAAAGTCATCAGTGGAGTCAACAACCATTCTCCATCAGGCTAATGGTCGCAATTTAAGTGGCTCTGGCGATCTCGCAACATATCACTCTAAGCAAATTATTCTGCATATTACAAGTGGCACTGGAATTTCAAACTGCTTCTACACGATTTATTCTATATTACAAGTGGCTTTGGAGATGGAGTAACACCTCTCTACGCGTGTGTGTGTGTGTGTGTGTGTGTGTGTGTGTGTGTGTGTGTGTGAGAGAGAGAGAGAGAGAGAGAGAGAGAGAGAGAGAGAGAGAGAGAGAGAGTACTATCAGCGCCAACAGGGTGGAAACAAGTAGCATATGAAAGGACTCACTACCAAAAACCACTTAACTGTTAGCCAATGGTGGGTATAGAGCCCAGAACTCATGGTACGTGTACGTCAGAAAGCACATGCCTCTTCCACTCAGCCACCAAAGCTCCAGGTAAAACACACACACACACACCCACACACACAAACATGAAATTGTCTGGATGTTCCTGGTTACACACACACACACACACACACAGGAAACTGTCTGGTGAAGATGATAATGTATGGAGAAAAAACGACAAAATAAAGGAGGAAAATGGAGAGAAGAAAACAGTGAAGGCAATACAACAGAAATTCATAAGAGAGAAGAGAAAAATGGGGCGAAAAAGGTAATGAAAACAAGTAAGTACGAATAAAGATTGAAAATATGAATGGCGATAAAGGACAAGGAGAAACGAAATCTGAGAAACAAAAAGAATATTCAGCAAGGAGAGAGAGAGAGAGAGAGAGAGAGCAGGTATTTCAAAGAACAGATCAATGGGATATAATGCAGGACAAGGAGTATTGCTTTATACACTCTCTCTCTCTCTCTCTCTCTCTCTCTCTCTCTCTCTCTGTAGATCACAGCACGCGCACACACACACACACACACACACACACACACACACACACACAGCACCTCGCCATAATTTAGTATACATTGACATCTTGGCAAACAATTGTGCTCATTTAAACAGAAAACAAATTTGTGAATAAAATAGAGTCCACAAGCAAGCCTTCTGCCACGGCGAATCGGCTGTTCATCTTAGCCAACGTCAGACGATTTTGCTGAGCCGAAAAGTATATAAGGGTGCTAAAACTGCTACAAAAAAAAAAAAAAAAAAAAAAAAAAAATTAAAAAGGGCATTAGTTCTCTTCTTTGCCATTTTAAAACTTTATATAAACCGTTTTGACCTTTCACAAACTCACCACAGCAAATTAAATAGAGAGTCCAACAGTGGCGTACCTGAGGGGGGCAGGGGGGGGCTGTTTGAAACTGTCCCCCGGGCCCCCAATTTAGGGGGGCCCCCCAAAGCCATAAAAATTTATAAGATTTCTTATTAATATTTAAATATATATATATATATATATATATATATATATATATATATATATATATATATATATATATATATATTTAAATATATATATATTTATCATCCCGACCATCCCGGCTGAGATATAAGATAAGTTTTGAGAATGTGAGGGGCTAGGTTCTTTGCGGGGCCCCCTTTCAGGAGGGGGGCCCCGCAAAGAACCTAGCCCCCCGGGCCCCCAAATCTCTAGGTACGCCCCTGAGAGAGAGAGAGAGAGAGAGAGAGAGAGAGAGAGAGAGAATATCATCCCATGCATTAATCTGCTATACTCGTAAATAGGGGAAAAGTACATACTCGTACTATAGTATTTTTCAGATCGTTCTTAAAAAACTGACAAAGTTCCCGGCACAGTAGATGAAAATTCTCTTTCTCTCTCTCTCTCTCTCTTTCTCGTGCCCAGTGTAGGGTATCGCGGAGGGAGAGAGGGAGATCGATGTTTAAGGCTGAGTAACACACGCACACACCAAAGACACACACACACACACACACACACACACACACACACACACACACACACACACAGGCATGTACGAAGCGAAAAGAAACATGTAGGCATGCCTAACCAAGGAATTACAGAGTTATCACTAATTTGCAAGTAACTACCGATACTTATATAGCTACTGTCTACCTAAATATCTACTAGTACTCACATATAGTATTTCTCTCTCTCTCTCTCTCTCTCTCTCAAAAATTTCTCACTATTCAACTCCTTCCCTGTGCATTTATCCCTCCTTCTGGTTTTCTTCCCTTTCACATTCTGTTTCCTTCTCTTCCCGTTTCTCCCCCTCTATCCATTCTTCCTCCCCCTGTCACTCTCTCCTCTCAACCTCTCGTCCTCTTCCACTTCCCTTCCCTCACTTCTTTCTTCTTTCTCCTTTCTTCCTTCCCATCTCCCCTTTCACTCTTTCCACTCAACCTTTCATCCTCTTCCACTTCCCTTCCCTCACCTCTTCTTCTTTCTCCTTTCTTCCTTCCCACCTCATCTCTATCACTCTGTCTCATGCACACCACCAACTAATCCCTTCTCCAGCTAAAACCCCCTCCCCCAAGGCTTAAGTCCCTCGCCCACCAATTTTCGCTCACGGATATGTTACAGCCAGGACCAACTTTCCTTCCTGAACTAATATTACTCCTTAGTGGATCTATTATACCACACGGGCGTATGTATCACTCATGGACTTATTTTCCACCATTGGCCTATAGTGCTCATGGACCTATTCTACCCATGGACCTATAAAACCCCATGGACTCTCCTCGGACTTATTCCATGGACCTACTTTTCCCTCAAGGATACTTTCGCCCCACGTATC
>NC_136977.1:60764321-60821821 GCF_032717465.1 Coenobita brevimanus
AAAAGATAAGATGTTTTAATGTCTTCAATTCGGTCCCGTATTTAAGGTATTTCTTGCTGCTGAGAGACGATTTTAGGTAACTTTTAGGACGGATCTCAGGTCAGGGTGAAGGGGTTGACGAAGGCTTAATCTAACCCCTTGTAAATCTTCCATTAGTCATATAAAATCGTCTGAAGAAAGGAAAGGAAGAAAATGTCCACGGAGAGAGAGAGAGAGAGAGAGAGAAAGAGAGAGAGAGAGAGAGAGAGAGAGAGAGAGAGAGAGACCCTCTAATCACCCACACGTACGCCTGATCCATCACTTATTAACACTTATCAAGCCCCTCGGTTAAAGGTCAAAGGTCAGCATTAACCCCTCCAACACTATCACGGGCTTCTGAGTATATTCTTCCCGGAACCAGACGATTTTATTCAGTTTAGTAAATGGTGAATCTTTTGTAGTGACGAGCTTGGTGTATAAAACCATGGTCGTCAAGAAATTAATACAGCCTTATATTTTCTCTCTATACAATACTGATCCTTTATTCACCCTCTTAATTACTTGTTTCTTGACTGGTTGTTTCTCCTCCCTATCTTCAGACACTCGTACAGAGCTTGAGATGGACCTCTTAGATTGTACAGGTTAATGAAGTTACTGTCAAACCCGATCACTTGGAAACCTTCCTTCCATGGTGAATAAAAATAGTCTCAAGGTACAGTAACTAAAATAACTAAAGAGAAATCATGCACTAAAGGGCTAAACTTACATATAGTTACTGTATATAGATTCCGTATCTTTGTATAGTACAGGTCGGCTTGCACACGCCTTGGTCACGGGCCGGCAGATCTACTTGACTCTTCTTACTCTTACTTGGCCTGAAATTGCCATCTCCCCATCTTGAATGCTTAGTTGTAGCAAAAGATTAACACTAGAATATGATGCTAGTCACGAATAAGTGTTTTGGAAGGGATGTAGAGCCGTACTGTTGCCTTATTCTGCCACTGAGCAACATGAAATAAGCCACAGATGGACGAAAATCCAGGCCAGGTGAAGTTAAAAGGGGCATAATGCTAAACACGTTGAAGTAGTGTTTTTTGCAGGGCTAAAGAACACCACTGTCACCTAAGAAGTGGGTCATACTCAGCCTTATTTCACACATCAGAAACCGTGAATCAGGCTGCAGTAGAAGATGAGGAGTGCAGGTGTGAGTGTTGTGCGGCGGGGTTTGTGGGCGAGTTGAGTCTGCGCAGAGAAAACCAACAGAATACCATCATCAGACAGAATTAGAGAAGGATGAACGAATGTATCCACCAACGTATTCCTCTCAACAATGACCAAACCCAGGTGAATAGGAGACAAACGCACTAATCGCCCAATTATCGCAAACTAGCAACCTATAAACAGATCACATACAGCTGCACTTTCCTCAGTGTTCCCGATATCCTGAAATACACTGCCTGGTTAAGCTAATGCAGTATACTCTCTCTCTCTCATCATGACTCATCCATCATCTTTATCACCAATGCTCCATCTATCATCATCCCTCTTCATTTATCCGGGTTCTCTCTCTTACTCATTATATCCAAGTTCTGCCCACTACATCATTCCTTCACACCTCTCATTACCTTTTCTATCCCTGGTTCCTTACCTCTCACACCTTGTACCCTCCCTTCCACTCCCTTATCATTTTCAATCTCTTCCAGGCCTTTACATACCTCCCTCCCTCCCTCCCCCCTCTCTCTCTCTCTCTCTCATTTATTACCCGTTCTCCCTCCTTCCTCCACTTATCTTCCTCTTCACTCTCCTCTTACCTTCCTACTTTTCTTTAATAATGACAATTTCTTCCTCAACAATTCAACTCTCCTTTTTGCACTCTTCCCACATCCTCCTCCTCTTCTTCCTCTTCCTCCATCCCCTCCTTATCATCATCATCATTAACCTCTTCCTCCTCCTCCGCATCATCATCATCATCATTATCCTCTTCCTCCTCCTCCGCATCATCATTATCCTCTTCCTCCTCCTCCGCATCATCATCATCATCATCAACCTCTTCCTCCTCCTCCGCATCATCATCATCATCAATACCCTCTTTACCTCGTCATTCCTTTCTCCCTCCATCCACACACTTCCTCCTCCTCTTCCTCTTTCTCTTCCACCCTCCCTTTCTAAACTTAAGCTCCTCTTCTCTAATCTCTCTTCTCTCTCCCTCGGTAATCTCCTCCCTCCCCTCTCCCCCTCCTGTCAGGTTCAAGGTCGTTCACACACTCTCTCTCTCTCTCTCCCTTCCGTCATCTCCGTATCCTTTCTGTTTTTACACACCCCTCTTCCCCCTTCTCTATCTGTCTATCTATTTATATCTATCTATTTCTTCTTGCCTCTCCATCCCTCTTTACCTTCCTACTTTTCTATCACAATTTCCTCTCTCCTTCGTTCTTCCCCTTCGTTTTTCTCCCTCGCACTTTCCTCTTTGTATCATTTCCCCCCACCCCTCTCTCTCTCTCTCTCGTCCACCACGTCTATCTATACCTACCTATTCTCCCTCCCTCCCTCGCAATCATTCCGTCCTCCTCCTTCCCTGTTCCTCCCACCCTCCTCCTCCACCAATATCTCTCCCCCTTCCTGCCATAGGCTTATATCTACACCCTTAATTAAACTCAAACCCTCTACCTGTATAATCTACCTATAACTTCAGCATGTATAATCTACCTGTAAATCTTATAGCTTCATATTCAGCCTTAAATTCTACCTGTAAAGCCTGCATGTACACCCTATAAAAAAAGAATCGGGACCCCAGCAGCTGATGCGTCTCGCAATGACCACTGATACGCACCAGAACTCAGTTGGGGCTTCAAATTCCTTCGTGCGGTGTGGCATATTGTATCGTGCAGTACGGGTCCCGATTCTTTTTTTATAGGGTGTACATCCAACCTCAAATTTCTACCTGTGCAACCTACCTGTAAATTCTACCTGTGCAACCTACCCGTAAATTCTACCTGTGCAACCTACCCGTAAATTCTACCTGTGCAACCTACTTCACAATCTACAGCAGTAATTAACGCTACCTACATAATCGACCTGCACAATTTACCTGCACCTTTAACCAATACAAGTTATATTTGCAAAATCTACAATCAACCTGCACAATCTATCAACCACAGAACACTCAACCTACAAGCATATTCAGCTAATCTACCTGGCCAATCTCTAACCTACTTGTATCATCTTCATACAGTCAGGAACAAAAGCCTGCCTCCTACACCACTACATCCATTTCATGATGTCCCTCACTCTCTCCCCGACTTGCTTTATAAATAACAATCATCTATGGGCAGGGAATCATACCCCCTTACTCAAAGCTTGAAAGTATTAGTCAGCAGAAAAAAAAAAAAAAAAAAAAAAAAAAAAGGTGAAACATTGAGTGACCTTTGTCTCTTACTATACACACAAACACTCTATCAATTCATGCACTATCATCCTTTAACTTTAACTTGAGACATATTATCTTTTATTTTCACTTTATTTCCCCTTGCTCAATGGCTTTACACCCTTTCCATGCCACTTCTTTGTGACTAGCACGGTATTCTAGCGATAATCTACTGCTAAAACTCAGCATTCATATGGAGAGCTGGTGATTATAGACCAAGTTAAAATGTAAAGAGTGTAACATATGCCACCTACATTTCCTTCGGCCTATCTTGTGTAGAAGCGGGTTCAAGAATGGTTCAAGTCGGATATATGGCAATTTTAGGCCAAGTTAAGGTGAAAAAGGGTATATAACAATCTATCGACAACTGCATCAACCTGACCTTTTCCTCAGCGGGGTCAAGGAAGGCTGTGACATGCACCATCCTCACTCTCACCTCTTCTGCCATATTACTTTACTGTTTTCACGCTAGGATGGCCTAAAATTATCATCTCCACCTTAAGTCCTGAGCTGTACCAATGAATAACACTCCAATATGGCGTTAGTCACGAAGAAGTGCTATGGAAAGGATGCAGAGCTGCAACCTTGTCTTTCTACCACCAAGTTGCGTGAAATATGCAGTCAAAAGGACGGAAAGCTGGGCCCAGTTAAACACGGTATAACATCCTACCCACTCCATCAGTCAGCCAGAGAGGAATTAAGGAGCTCTGTTCACTCGTCCTCTTAATAACCAATTAATTCTGGTAACCTTGGTAACCACTGTCTCGGTGCATCAGGAAGGAATTATTGGCGTTCGCTCGTGTTTTTAAAAACTGATTAATATTGGTCATCTGAAGAGCTACAAAAATATTCATCATTTCTATATGACATCTTCCCACTCTCGGAAAATCATAATCAAGTAAAATATATGAGAATACACAAACAATAACATAATACACGAGAGACTATACAAGTGCCTATATATCATACATGAGAATATATACAAAAACGTACATGAAAATATAAACCCTTTAATACGATGACGCACTGCTACTACTATTATTATTACTACACACACCCAAACACGTGTACGTGTGTGTGTGTGTGTGTGTGTGTGTGTGTGTGTGTGTGTTGTAGGGGATTGAACTAGTTAACCCTGTGTGTGTGTGTTGTAGGGGATTGAACTAGTTAACCCTGTGTGTGTGTGTTGTAGGGGATTGAATTTGTAAACCCAATCAGCCCTAGGACAAAATTAATCAACTTACAAAATATGTTCTCTAGCTGATGGGGCTGATGAACACATTTTCTAATCCCATGACTGGTTAATTTCTCCCCTAATCTTACTGAAAGTGTCCGTCGGTGCAAAAAAAAAACTAATGGCAGGCAGAGACAACCAACACCCACTCCATGGATCAGTGCTATCTTCAGGTGACTCTACAATGAGTGACAAGCCATATGGTTTCCTCTTACCCAGGAAAGCATTTACTACGCCGGGTGGTAACCATATAACCAAATGACGCCTGATGGTATCGTGGGCTAAGACGCTCTAACCGGACTGAGCCTGTATGGGTGCACATCTAGAGGATTGCTAAGGTTTACTCCACACATAATGCCACTCAGGGGCGAGTGAAGCTGGTCACCCTAGCCTTACATGTCTGAAACGAGTAGCCCAGCCCCAGACTTTTATGTTCCAGCTGGGGCAATGGATGAATGAAAGTAGGAATATATTTAGAAAAGACGTCACCCCTATATATATATGTGGAAAGGTGGTACGGAATCTCTCATGCCAACGAGAATAACGAAGACATTATTAAAGCTGACTGCGGTAACGTGTGAAAAAAATGGGGGGGGAGTCTAATTTTTCAGTCATTTATGGGGTACGTGGTCAGCGTGCCTTCAAAATTACTTCACACAGCAACGACAGAGAAAATTCAAACATATTCTCTCATCCTCGCATGCTTCACAAATTAGTGCAAAAAAATGGTAGGCTGGTGCTCATATTCACGTTCTCAGTTTTCAGAATATTGCTCTAAGATCCAGTATAATCAAACTCTCTCTATATATATGGGGAATGATAACAACGCAACACCCCAGAAATAACCCCCAGCCAACGTGTCACTTTAAAAAAAAAATAGACGAAAGGTGACGAGAAAACATAGGAGCGCGTCCGTTCAACATTTTTCCCCCGCAAGTCTTTTTCAGAGGTCAGTGTTGACATTCTCAGGTTGCAAAGAAGGACGCGGCCGAATGTTGCATGCAATATTCAAGATGTCGACTCGGGGGAAAAAAGTGCTGAAAAATGACGACCGCTGGAAAAACACTGTCCATAAAACACAATAATTAATGCTGGCTGTCTGGGTGTTTTAATAGGTCCTCGCTTCCAAATGAAGTTAATGATTTATGTGTGGGGTGTGGGAGGGGTGAGTGTGGGTGTGTGGGAGGGGCGAGTGTGGGGGTGTGGGAGGGGTGAGTGTGGGGGTGTGGGAGGGGTGAGTGTGGGGGTGTGGGAGGGGTGAGGGTGGGGGTGTGGGAGGGGTGAGTGTGGGGGTGTGGGAGGGTGAGTGTGGGGGTGTGGGAGGGGTGAGTGTAGGGTGTGGGAGGGGTGAGTGTAGGGTGTGGGAGGGGCGAGTGTGGGGGTGTGGGAGAGGCGAGTGTGGGGGTGTGGGAGGGGTGAGTGTGGGGGTGTGGGAGGGGTGAGTGTGGGGGTGTGGGAGGGGTGAGTGTGGGGGTGTGGGAGGGGTGAGTGTGGGGGTGTGGGAGGGGCGAGTGTGGGTGTGTGGGAGGGGTGAGTGTAGGGTGTGGGAGGGGCGAGTGTGGGGGTGTGGGAGGGGCGAGTGTGGGGGTGTGGGAGAGGCGAGTGTGGGGGTGTGGGAGGGGTGAGTGTGGGGGTGTGGGAGGGGTGTGGGAGGGGTGTGGGAGGGGTGAGTGTGGGGTGTGGGAGGGTGTGGGAGGGGTGAGCGTGTGGGAATGGGAAGATTGGGTGTGGGGGAAGGAGGCTTGAGGTGAAGGGGCGATGGGGTGGGGAAGGTAACAGGTAAAGAACAGGGGATACGTGATGGGGAAGGGTGGAGGAGAGAGGGAAGGGGTGCTGGAGGGAGGGGGAGAGAAGAGGAGAGGGGATGGGTAGATATGAGATGGAAGGGTTATGAAGGAGGGAAAGGAGGAGGAGGATGGGGAGAGGAGGGGGGATGAAGAGATAAGAGAAATAAGGAGGGGAAGGGGGAACGGGGGTGGGGAGACATTAATATTGATGTATAAGTCCTGAACAAACGAAATATGTCAGTAAATGTAGTGGTGAGGAGGAGGAGGAGGAGGAGGAGGAGGAAAGAGACCAGCAGAAAAGAATACGGTATGGGGTGGAAGTATAGATGAAAACTGAATGTTCAATGAGAAAATAAGATAATACAAAAACAGAAACGTAATAAAGACAACATTAATGCAAATAAAAGACAGAATATTCGCCCAGGATTAAGTATCGTGCGCCATCACTAAAAAACCTGATTAGTAATCCTCTGGTAATCGGAGGCATATCAGCGCACTATTGCAAAAAGTCTTGGGATTTCGCCCGCTTGCGTTGTCTAAAAAAAAAATAATAATAATAATAATAATAATAAATAATAATAATAATCTTTTGACAACTGGAGCCATATCATTACAGTTTCGCCAAAGTTATTAACCAACAAGGTAGATATGCCAGGATACTGCCCACAGTGTTCAGATACAATTTGCCCACTTCATTTTGAGATGTTTTGGCGACACACACACACACACACACACACACACACACACACACACACACACACACACACACACACGAAAGGCGACTACAGTACATTATCGCCTCGTTAGGCGGGAGATAATAAGAATATTTATGGACGAAGAATTATGTAAAAATGTGATAAAAAAAAAAGAGAACGTAATTAAGGAACACATAACCTAGAAAAAAATGCATGAAAACGTATTAATCAGGAAAGTGAATGGGACGACGAA
Source organism: Coenobita brevimanus (assembly GCF_032717465.1). Lineage (NCBI taxonomy): Eukaryota > Metazoa > Arthropoda > Malacostraca > Decapoda > Coenobitidae > Coenobita > Coenobita brevimanus. Next base: position 60,771,694 of record NC_136977.1, read on the forward strand.
AGAAAAAACAGTGGAGACTTGAGTAAAAGACATAAGATGCAAAAGAAAAAGCTGAAAGATGAAAGACTAGAAATATACTGAATATATTTTTAAAAACCTGACAACGAATATGAGATAGAGATAGAGAGAGAGAGAGAGAGTCGTCGCCGTGCATAAAGAATTACTCCCGACAATTCTGAACTACTTCACTACGCGGGTTCTCCGGATCTGAAGTAAGTCGTCTTGAGGCCAGAGAAAATAAGATACTAATGGAAGTATGCTACGGTACGTCTAGCAATGCGTATGTCCAAAGGCTTGAGTTCGAATCCCAGCCGTGACGAACATTTTATTAGTGAGGGTAGTATGTCCCATCACAGGCATACACAGATTCACATCTTGCTGGCTTCACCTATGACAAACACACACACACACACACACACACACACACACACACACACACACACACACACAAAGCCGCCGCACATCTTCCATTTTAACGCGCATACCTCTCACTATAACACTCTTTCCCCACTTCAATTTTTACATGTTTAACTCACACTATAAACACTCCTTCCATACTTCAATTTTTACAGGTATCTCTCTTTGTAAACATTCTCCACTTCAAGATGTAAAGGCATCACTCTTTGTAAACACTCCTTCCCCACTTCAATTTCTACACGCATCATTCTCTTCATAAACACCCCTTCCACATTCGCACTTCGCTAGCACAGGAATGGGTTCACTCTGACTGCCACTCTCCCTCCAAGCAGGTCCGGTTCTACAGTGGACTTAATACGCACTGTTAATTACACTCAGGTATTTCGTATGTGTGGAAACTGGTGTGGATGGAAAACTGCCGAATACTGTTGAATTTTAACGATGGTAGTGAAGCATGTGTAACTGTAGGGAAAGGATGCGTGTGTGGTACAACATCAGTGATAAAGTAAAACAAGTCTGTATCATGTCCCACGGTACTTCATTACACTAAACTGGTAGGAGTACCCAGCGTTGCCCAGGGTTTTTTTTTCCCCCTCGAAGAACGAAATTTTTTCAAAGAGGTAGACTTTTATCCCGACCAAGTTTCAGATATAATGGAATCATGAAAGGTCACTGTGGGCGTGGAAGGTAGGATGATACAGAGCGTACAGAGAAAATGGGAAATGGGAAAAAACCTGCGTCAGCAGGTGGAATGGAGGCGATTCTGGGAAAAAGAATGAGTAAACAAGACTCAATGTTGGGAGAGAAAGGCGGGGTGGAGTGTGGGTGGGTGAGTCACGGGAGAGAGGACTGGCATGCTCTTGGGATGGGTTCTTGGAAACTAGACGCGGATGACAAAGCGTGTGGGCGGGGGGGGGGGGGGGAGAGAGAGAGAGAGAGAGAAAGAGAAACAAGCACCCTCAGAGAAAGCATACCTCCACTAACACCTATAACTCAGATCACCACTAAGATGTAATCAACTCTTCCTTGGCCCACGGCCCACACAATTACAAAATATCATTGAAATCCATCAATACCTTTTGAGATATCTTGTGAGCACACAAACAAACAAACGGAACAAACAGGGGTGAATACGTAACGTCCTCCACCTTTGTTGGCGGAGGTAATAAGTGAAGGTGTGAGAGTGGGATTAAGGAAAATTTAGGGAAAGATGGTAGTGTGTGGATTAAGCAGGGGTGTGTGACGCAGGGTAGGGTGTGGTGGTGTCGTGTGGTTTGCAGAAGGGTGTATGGGAGGGTATGGTGTGATGCATGGGAGGTTTTGGTGCGGTGTGGAGTGGCGTGGTGTGGTGTGTGGGAAGGTTTGGTGTGGTGTGTAGGAGGGTTTGGTGTGGTGGGTGTGGTGAGGTGTGTGGGAGGGTTTGGTGTGATCTGTAGGAGGGTTTGGTGTGGTGGGTGGGAGGGTTTGATATTTGTGCTGTGTGGGCCTGGTGTGGTAGTGTGTGGCAGGGTGTAGTGTGGTGGGGGAGTGTAGTGTTAGGAAGGGTACACTCTAGTGTGGTGTGGTGTGATGCTTGGGAGGGTGCGATGTGGTCCGTGGTGGGGTGGGGTGTGGTCCATGGTGTGGTGTGGTGTGGTGCGGTGCGATGTGATATGGTGGGGCTGTCAATTACCATGATGCTGGATAGTGTGTCAAGTTAACAAGGGCAGCTTCAATCCATCCTTCCTTCACACAGTATTTTTATTTTCTCTCACCTTTTCTCTCCCATATTTATGCTTCTTTAGCTGTCTCTCCTACCTTCATTGTTTCCCCTCCCCTCCCCCCCTCTCTCTCTCTAACAACTACGGGGAGAGGATAGGAAGTGGTATGGCTAGAGGGGCGGTTTCCATAACCCTCTGACCTATGAAGGCTTCCCACTGCCTAATAATATGATCTACAGCCTACTATAAGCCGTCGACCCAGATTCAATGTTTTCAAGCTGTTAACGTATTGAACTTATTCTGTCTTATTACTTAAAGACAATTTTCTCAATTCTGGGAAGGTTTCTCATGCTGAAAGGGTTAATGAAGAGTAAATCTGTTCCTCCGAGTCTGAAAAATCTCTCCAGAGGTAAATAAAATCACTTGAAAGTAAGAAATTGAAACAAGGCAAAGGACATCCCTAGTAACCAAATCCATCCCTGCAATATTCCTGGGGGTAATTATTATATACGGGGGTTGGGGCCACTGAGGGTCACACTGTCTAAGACCTGATCCGGGTGATACCACTGCAAAATTTCGAGTTCCGAGGTAAAAACTATAGCGTCCTCCCCCCCCCCCCGTACCGCCCTCCTCCGTGGGGTGATAGAGGAGTCCCACCTGCCTATAACCTGGTCCGAGTGGAGGTCTACCACTGTAAAGTTTCGAGTTCACAGGTAAAAAAGTCTACGGTCGTGCATACCAGTGTGGCGTCAGCGATTAAGTAGAGCACAGTTGTCCTAAGCGTGCAAATCGTCCCAATATTAACACTCTCAGACCTGTATTCTCGTCGGTTAAGGATGCTCCCTAACACCTCTTCCTAAGCGATTTATTTTGCTTACAACACGTTGCCGTCCTCTGCCGTCTAACAAAATCATTCCAATACCACCATACTCTGCTTGAGCAACGTACAAAACGATACTAGCCAGCCGCATCCAAAACCAGATCGTTAAGGAAGAGGTGTTACGGAGCTTCCTGAACCTCACAGAATACGACTTCGCGACTCCTAGGCTGCCCTCTCTTCCGAGTAGAAGTGTATCGCGTTAGCTGGAATAAAGTACTGAAGGTGTCCCCATCACGAAGAGGTTAAAGTGACAAAAGGAACAACAAAAGATCCGTGGTGATATGTGACTTATGGCAACATTTAAAAAAAAAAAAAAAAAAAAAAAAAAAAAAAAAAAAAGTCCGCGCAATGTAAGCCCATGATTAAAAAAGAAAAATATGCTTCCTAGCCTCCTAAGACCAAGAAAAACGGTCCTCTGTGTGTGTGTGTGTGTGTGTGTGTGTGTGTGTGTGTGTGTGTGTGTGTGTGTGTGTGAGAGAGAGAGAGAGAGAGAGAGAGACAAACAGACAGACAGAGACAGAGAGTACTAAGAAATTTCTTAAGTTCTCAAGATTGGGCTCGAGTCAGTAACAATTCTCTCACACCAGTTTGTCCTTGGTTATTACTCGTCCCCTGGCATATCGGGCACAACCTCCACCTCGCCCACATTCAGGAGCGTATCAGGGACCATTGGCCGGCCTCCACGTCCCTGAGTACACCATCACAAGCAGCAACGACATCAACATTACATCAGTGTGTGTGAATCTCTCTCTCTCTCTCTCTCTCTCTCTCTCTCTCTCTCTCTCTCTCTCTCTCTCTGGACAAAGGGCATTAAAGACGCTTCTGACTATATTCTGTTCCCTTTAATTTGGAGTAAAGATGCTGTCTCTCTACCATAAATGCTGAGCTATAACAAGAGATTAACACTAGAATATACTGTAGTCATGAAGAAGTGCTATGGGAAGAATGTAGAGCTACTATTCTATCCCACTACTTAGAAAATAGTTGTAGGCAGGATGAAGTACCATGGAACGCAGAACCATAGTATTGTCCTATTCTGCCTATGAACTAATGGAAATAAACTGCAAAAGGACGAAAATCTCTGCCTAGCGAAGGTGAAAGAATTAAGGTATAGGAAGACACACACCTGCCGCTCCCTATGACAAGAGAAAATGGGAGAGAGGGATTATCTAACCCTTTCGCGACTATAATATCCTTTTCACCGGCGCTGTGAGAGGCAGAGAATTAGAGAGCAAGGCGTGCTTACTTTCTCACCGCTGCTGTTACTGTTTTGTGTCCATAATGTTCTTGCCAACGCCACCCACGAATTTTTCTATATTATAATCATCGCTGTATATTTTATTGTTACTGTCAGGTGTACGTATTTTGTTCTACTTCTTCTGCTTGGAGGAAATTTGCATTAACCAGTCGTCATGCATATACTAATAAATCTACAATGTCCGTCTTTACACAGTGCATTATTCCCACCCTGCACCATCACTCAAAAAATCCCTGTCACTCCTCTCTATCCAGCTCAACCTTTTCCTCCCGCTCCCCCTCTCCCTCCCCCCACATAATCATCACACACACAGACACACACACACACACACTAATGAACAGAGATTTCGCACTTATAAACTTCCCTCATTTAACTTTTCCTTCTAGCTATCCCCCCCTCCATCTCTTAACTTTTAACTCTCATAATCTTTCTTTCCATCCTTCACCTCAGCTTTATGTCACCTTGCTTTTATACAGTCTACGTTCCATTTCATTCCTTACTCTTTCGTCAGTTCGTCATTCAATTTCCAACAATTTTCTAGACTTACCTACTCTCCTGTTTCCTTTCCTATCTCGTTCTGTGTAACTCTTCCTTATGTCATCATCACCATCATCATCATCTTTGTCGTCGTCTTCCTTACTTCACTTCTCTGCAATTCTTTATCCATTCTTATATCAGGCTCTCTCATCATTCCCCCTTCACCTCTCTCTCTCTCTTTCTCCTCCCCTGCCTCAATCTCCTCAGCCTCACCTAATCTCCAATCTTTCGCATCTTCTTTTATCCATTCATTCGTCCTTTTCTTTTTCATTTCCGCCTCTCCTTTTCCCACATACTTTCTTTTCTTCTATTACTTAACATGCTATCTATTTTCACCTGCATCAGAAAATAACACGTGTACTGGGGCGTGCATAAGAGTATATCATCATCATCATTTTCCTCATCACCGTGTTTTTCCTCTTCCTCCTCCATCTCCTGCTCTTCCTCCTTTTCTTCTTCTTCCTGATTTTCAACAAAACTCTGATACAATCCTTCACTCAGCCGACAGTCAGGGTTAATACTAATGATACACTTTTCCCTTCCTACCGCAAGAGGGCAGAGATGGGGTAGCATGTATGAGAAGACGAGGAGGGAGGGTGACGGTGGAGGAGCGGGGTTGATTGGAGGAAGGCAGGGTCAAACCACAGGTGGGTGGTGTAGCAGGTACTAGTGGAGGGAAGGGGTAGAGTGGAAGGTTAAAGATAGCATGATTAAAAATAGAGTATAAATCAAGCGGGAGCCATAATTCCGCGCTCAACCATCCCTCATTCCAGGTAAAGGTGTGTCAGTAATTAGCCAGGTAAGCCACGCCAGGTAAGATGTAGAGTTTTAGCACGAGGGGTGACATAATGGAATGGCTCGATTGGGAAGATAATTGTGTTAGGCTTAAAGTCAAACATTTCAAAAGTGCCTGGCTGGGAGGGTTGGAAGAGGCAAAGGATGAGAGGGGGGTTCGGAGGAAGGGGGGTGGAGAATGAGGAGGTAAGGAAGAAGGGGGGAAGGGAGAATGAGAGGGAGGGTAGAGGGGGCGTAGGGGTGCAGGAAGACAAGAACAGGTGTCGCTCTGCCTTATCTATTGTTTTCCAAGGTAACAAAAAGTAAGCACGCGACGCTCTCATTTACCGAATGCCTCAACTACTGCGAGTATTGATAGAAGTCATTAAAAGGAATGTTAAGTGAGGAATTTTCAAAGCCCTTCAATACAAGACCTCCCCAAAAATGACTAAAATCGCCCGAAAAAGGCAATTATAAAGACAGCATGGTGATCGTAGAGCTAAAATAAAAAACGGTAATGGTGGGACTATAATAAGAAAATGTAAGACAAAAGTAAGAAAAGGAAAAGACAAAAATACGAAAAGGTGAGAAAAATATGAAATGGTAAGACAAAAATAAGAAAAGGTAAAGATAAAAATAAGAAAAGGTAAGACAAAAATAAGAAAGGTAAAGAAAAAAGTAAAAGGCAAGACTAAAACAGGAAAAGGTGAGACAAAAATAAGAAGAGGTAAGACAAAAATAAGAAAAGATGAGAAAATAAGAAAATGAGAAAAAATGGGAAAAGACAGAAGAAAAATAAGAAAAGGTAAGAAAAATAAGAAAAGGTAAGAAAAATAAGAAAAGGTAAGAAAAATAAGAAAAGGTAAGAAAAATAAGAAAAGGTAAGAAAAATAAGAAAAGGTAAGAAAAATAAGAAAAGGTAGACAAATAAAAAGTAAGACAAAAATAAGGAAAGGTACGACAAAAAAAAAAAAAAAAAGGTAACACAAAAATAGGAAAAGGTAAAGAAAAAAATAAGAAAAGCGGTGGAAGGGGTAAAAATAATTTGGTGGGTGGGTTCCCTGAGGGCGAGGGTACTGGTTAAACTATCCCTCAGCCACGGGAGGGGAGAAGGAGGGGACGGAGGGTGGGGAGACGAGGTGAGGGGAAGGGAGGAGGAGGGAGGGAGTGCGTGTATGTGACGTAGAGAGGGGACGGAGTGAGAAGAAGAGAGGAGGAGAGAGGAAGTGAGTATAGATGATGAAGTTAGGATACGGAGTGAGGGGAAGGGAGGAAAGGAGAGGAAGGAAGTGTGGGGAGTTGACGATGAGAGGGAGAGTGAGAGAGAGGAAGGATGTGAAGGGAGGTGACGACGACGGAGAGTGAATGAAAGAAGGTGAGGAGGGAAGTGAAAGGACACACACACACACACACACACACACACACACACACACACACACACACACCGAATGAAAGAGTGTGTGCCCAAACAATTCACAAATTTAAGGATATGTACGATAAATATGGTTTAAGACACGGGACAGTAAGAGTTTGACTCATTCCTGTAAAGATACAATTAGATAAGAACAATTAGGTAAGAACACACACACACACACACACACACACACACACACACACACACACACACACACACATGCAGAGAGAGAGGGGGTGGGAAGTCCGGGATCTGACGAAGGGAAAGAGTAGGGAAGAGGGAAAGGGTGGGGAGGTAATATGTGAGGGGAGAGAATATGAGGGGAGGTAAGGAAGAAGGGGAGGAAAAGGGAGCGAAAGTGAGGGGAGGTAACGAGAAGAAAGGAAGTGAGAAGACATGACAGTGACGGGAGAGGATGTGAGAAGTGGCGAAGAGGTGAGGTGGGGTGACGAAAAAAGTGGAGAGGGAGAGAGGGAAGATGACGAATGGAGGGGAGAAAATGTGAGGGGAAGGGACAACGGAAGGAAAAGAGAAGAGAGCAGAGGAGGGGTAATACAGAGGGAAAAGAGAAGAGAGTAGAGGAGAGGTAACAGACAGCGAAGAAGGGGTGAAAGAAAAAGACAGAAATGGATAGCTGGCAAGATCACGCGAGGGTACGATAAAGGGGAGATGGGATGAAGGGACGGATGTGTAAAACGTACTGAAGAGGGGAGTAAAAGTGAAGAGGTCACAGCTGAGCAGAGGGAGAATAGAGCGGGAAGGAAAGGTAGCGAGGGGAGGGAGGGAAGGGAGAGGGAGAAGAGGATGACGTGAAAGAGAAAGGAGAAAGAAATTAGGATAAATGAGAAATAAGGGAAAGTAATAAGACAGAGGGATAGGGAGGAGGGAAAGTGAAAACATTCAAGGGAAAATCAGATGAATAAGGAGACGAGAAAAGTGGGACAGGGAGAGGGAGGTAAAGTGAGGGGGGGGAGGGGAACTGATAAGTGAAAAGGGTTAAAAAAAATGGCAAAGAGAGAGAGAGAGAGAGAGAGAGAGAGAGAGAGAGAATCAGATACAAGAAGAAATCCAAGGACGAATGGAGAATGAAAGAAGAGGTGAATGAAACAAAAAAGGGAGGCAGACGAAGAGTCAAGAAAAAACCACGAGAAATATTAGTGAGAAGGAGAGGGTTATTATATATGGAAGTAGAGAGAATGCAAGAGTAAGTAGATAACAGATAATGAGACAGAGATAGGACGAGTAAGGGATTAGGAAGAAGAGGGGAGTGAGAGAAGGGAGACAGAGGAGGATGAAAGGTGAATGGGAGCGATGGTAATGAGATGAAGCACGGCAGGTAATAAGCAAAGGTGGAAGAAAAAAAGTGATGATGGTGATGAAAATGATGATAATATGATAACTATATTAAGATGATGCATGGTTATGGTGATGATGTCTGTTAACCTAAACGAAAATACTACAGAATTTGGCTTTTAAGATGAAAATATTGACGACGACTACGACGACGACGATGATGATGTGATGATGATGATTAGTGGTGGTGGTGATCCTCTGACTGAATGATGATGGCAGAAATTGAAAGAAAGAAATACTTATACCATGTACGGTGACGAATGTGGTGAAAACTTACAACTACGAAGTAAGATGAGAAGACAATGAAGAAAATTATCGAAAGGATGAGAGTGGTGCGAGAGGAGATTTATGATCGTACAGAGAGAAGATGTCTGCAAGCTCCATATTCCTGAAGGTGATTTATGCAACAGCTGTGAGCACTGTCAGTGTTCCGCCAGCATGCCACTTTACACAGTCCATTCAGGAGTGAGGTAGAGAATTCCAAAACACTCACTAACACATGGGTTTCACAAAGGACTCTCGAAAACTGAGGATTTGGCCCCGAAGTCACAGCTACAGCGACTGAAATAGGTCCGGGTAGGGGAATACAAAATGGAAACATCACAATTTATGATAGTTTCACATCTTTTAGACCTGCTATGGCGAGGTGGCTTCGACGTCTCTGTTTAACCGACCCAAGGGTGTAGTGTAATGTACCAGTTCTGAACGTGACAGCCCTAGCATGCATTCAGTAAGGATGGTGCGTATTAGTGCCGATGTGGTGACATGAAGGAAGACTGCTAGGTCTAAGGGAACGGGAAGTTCGCTCTACGCCCAGAGTTAGAGTTAGACACCATATATATATATTATATATATATATATATATATATATATATATATATATATATATATATATATATATATATATATATATATATATATATATATATACACACACACACACACACACACACACACACACACACATACACGAGAACAATAATAAGACCGAAGAAATTAAATGACAATGAAATGATGACATTACGATACGAGTAATATGTAATACTAAACGATTTTTTTTTTTTTTTTTTTTTTTTTTTTTTTTTAAGGTGAAACTAGAGGTGAGATCAGGCAGGAGGTGAGGCGTGAGGGCAAAGTTTTAACAGGGTGAGGGGTGGAAATCGATGACTGGCGGGAAACTTCTCTTGAGTCCCTCCTGCCAGGCTGAAACTGATGGCGAAAACGGTGGTGATTATACCCTGATGGTCCAGCCCACACCCACCCACCCGTCCAGCCCACACCCACCCACCCCTTCCACCCTGCCTCGTGCTGTGATGAAGTGCAAAGTGGAGCAGCAGGAATATATAATGGAAAAAAAAAAAAATATATATGATTATGACGTGGACGGTGCAAAACGAGGGAATGTTACCGTCCTAGCGTTGCCCCCCCCTCCAAAAAAAAAAAATAATAATAATAATAATAATAATAAAATGGATGGAGGGATATAGCTATAAGAAAGCATACAAATTAGAACAAGTACAAAAGTATGGAAGATGCGAAATCATCAGGGGCGTAATATGGGGTATCGCCAAAGTCTACAGGGGTAAACCACCTCGCATCCGAAAATCCTTAAGGAGTGACCGACAAAACTGAGCACTCATGGCCCGCACTCTCGTTAGTCATGACAGCTCCCTAACACCTCTCCTCAGCGATTTATTTTTCGATCTGGCTGGTTAATATAATTTTGTATCTTAGGCAGAGTATGGCAATTTAAAATTAAAATGAAAATAAAAGGTGATAGTGACATATAATAAGCAATAAATAAATCGCTGAGGAAGAGGTGTTAGGGAGCTTCCTGACTTGGCGAGAGTATGATCCCATGGTTCGTACTCTCATTAGGTATGGAAATTCCCTAACACCTCTTCCTTAGCTATTTATTTTCTAATATGGCTGGTAAAAAACGCGGAGTATAGCGCTACTGGCAGGATTTATGTAACACAGAAGAGGACTGTAACGTGAAACAAAATAACTCGCTTAGAAAAAGGTGTTAGGGAGCTTCTTTAATCGACAAGAATAAGGCCACAGCTAAAAACCAACAGAGTATCCAGCGAAATGGGCAAATAATCCATTCATTTCATTCAAGTCTTAAAAATGTCTTCTTCCACCTTGCAGGCGAAGCTCGGATGAAAATAATGAACGCAAAATAAAGATAATAAAGAAGAATTATTAGCAGAGTGATGATTATAAAGGGCTGGCGGGGTGGGCTGAAAGTGAGACAGTAATAAAATGATAAATCAATAAAAAAGATGAATCAGACAGGAAGATAAAAGAAAAAGCGAAGATAGAAATAATGATTTGAATGAAACAGGAAAGATAAGAAGTTATTAAAAAGACGAATATGACCAGGAGAGAAATGAAAAAAAAAAAAAAAAATAAGACGGAAAAATAATATGACTTCCACTACCTGGCTGAGACGATGGAAGGTGAACAGGTGTGGAAATAGGGAAACAGATGAAAATACATGAAAAACGGGTACACAGGTGGAGAGAAAAACTAGATACAGATGAAAAAAGAGAATAAAATAGGTAAACAGATGATAATACTGAAAAAAAGGAAACAGATGGAAACAAAAGAAATAGGTAAACAGATGGAAACAAAAAATCAGGTAAACAGATGGAAACAAAAAAAAATCAGGTAAACAGACGGAAACAGAAAAATCAGGTAAACAGATGGAAACAACAAATCAGGTAAACAGATGGAAACAGAAAAATCAGGTAAACAGATGGAAATAAGAAAAAAACAGGTAAACAGATGGAAATAAGAAAAAAACAGGTAAACAGATGGAAATAAGAAAAAAACAGGTAAACAGATGGAAATAAGAAAAAAAAGGTAAACAGATGGAAACAAGAAAAATAAGGTAAACAGATGAAAACAAGAAAAATAAGGTAAACAGATGGAAACAGAAAAAACACAGGTAAACAGATGGAAACAGAAAAAATCAGGTAAACAGATGGAAACAAAAGTAGGAGGTAAACATATGGATACCGTACACAGAAAAAAAAAATGATAAATAGATGGTAGCAGAAACAATAAGTAAACACATTGAAATACAGAAAAAAAAAAATAAGAAAAACATAAAAATTACAAGGATGAATATAAACAACCAAGATTAGGAGGCAACATACTGAAAATATTTATACATCAAGAAAACAGAAAATGACCACCTAGTTAAATAGTGGACGGTAATTACTGGAGAAAATATAGGGAAAAAAATACATGTGCAAAGAAAAGCATGAAAAATCGCGTGTGAAAATAGATGATTAAATAGGACTAAGTGGAAAATTAAGGAGGAAATACAAGACAACTCAGGAATATGAACTTAAGACTTGGCGGAATGCATGGGAAAGTGAGAGAGAAGAGGAAGTTAAAAAAATATATATATGGTATATGATGACGAAGATATGCATGAAGAAGAGGAATATAAACAGATTGGTACAATTATAAAACATTAATAATAATAATAATAATAAAAATAAAAATAATAAAAATAATAATAATAATAATAATAATAATAATGAGGAGGATAATGAACTAAAAAAAGAGCATAGTAAAACATGAGAAAATTATGAAAATAATGAAGAGATGAAAAATATGAACGTTAAATAAGAGAGAAGGTGCGAAAGTGGCAAGTGGTAGGGATATGCTGGGTGGAAGATGAATGGAGGAAGGAGCAATGGAGCGATGGGTGGGAGTGGGGAAGAAAGAACGATGAAAAATGAATGATGAAATTGGGGAACTAGAATGGAAAAGAAGAAGAGAAACAGTGTAGACGAGAAACAGCAATATAGAAAAAAGAAGAAGAAAACATGCGGGTAGATATGAAAATACGAGAAAACAGTGACATGTATAAAAATGAGGAAAATAGTAAGGAAAAGGATACAGGAGGGAAAAAAGCAATACGGAAAAAAATAAAAAAAAAACACAAAGGCAAGCAAGAGGGAATATAAAAAAAAAAAAAAAAGGGGGGGAGGGAAGACGAAGACTAAAAAACGTGGAAAAAAATGAAGGAAAAACAGGAAATGGAGAGAAAGGATTCAGGGAAAATAGGCGAATGAATGGCTGGGAAGGTGGATGACGGTGTGAATGGTGAATAACGAATAACTAATGAATTAATACATGAAGAAGGTATAGTAGGTGGACCATGGGATACGAGTACATAATTTATGGAATGATGATGATGTATAAACAAACGTATTAAGATACAACGCAAAGAAAAATAAGAGAGAATAAATTAATTACCACAGAACACAATGCATGAGCAAATGCATAAATAAAAGAAGACAATGAGGGGGGAGGAGGAGGAGGAGGAGGAGGAAGAGGACAGAAGTGAAATTGTAAGGGAAAGACAGATCTGAAGCTGTGCACAGAACGAAAAATCAAGAGAAGGTAGAAAATATGCAGAGAAGGTGTAGTGCTGGACAGGATCAAAGAGGGCGTTGAATATGGAGTAGTAAGAAGTGGAAGAAAAGTGGAGGGCAGAGAAGGACTGTAGATGCCAGAGTATGAAGTGGACTAGTATGAGGTGGAACAGAAGTGGAGGGCAAAGTGATGTGGATGCTTAAAGGGTATGACATGGAGGACTACGAGATGGAGGAAGTGGAGTTAGTGGAAAAGGTGGCTGTAAATGAATATAACAGTGGATTGTAGTGCAAGGAAGAGAAGGTGATGTGCAAGCAGGAAGAGTATGATAAGGACTGGTATGAGATGGAGGAAGTGGACAAATACGTAAGTGGATTAGAAGTGGAGGGCAGATTATGGATACAATCTGGAAGGGTACGAGGCAGTGGAATCATGTGGAAGGGAGTGTGTGGAGGAACGTGAGGTGGACGAGAAGGGAAAACAGAGAAATTGGGATGGATGCTGAAAAACTGTAAGGTGGAATGGTAACAATAACTGGAGGAGGAGGAGGAGGAGGAGGTTACAGCATCTGCAACCAAAGCTATAATATTAAAACCACACTTACAGTATCACGCCTACAACAGCATCCATGACAGCACGACTAAAATTATAACTACAACCACATCCACAATCACAACTATAACCACGCATATATAACCACAACTATAACTACAAACCCACAACTACAACCTCACGTCTACAACCACAATCTGACGTATTGTGACTTGAACATAGTCTTAATACTACAATCCACCACAACCACATCCCAACACCTATACAACCACAATTACAACCATAACTACGGTACACTAACAACCACAACCCCTGACCTTCAACCACAACCAGGTGAACTCAGGTAGGGCAGGTGTGAGGTGTGGCTTTGATGTTCAGTGTCCAAATCCCAGGGCAAAGCGAGCGACATTACCTGATAATTCCTTCAGTGGTGTGTGTGTGTGTGTGTGTGTGTGTGTGTGTGTGTGTGTGTGTGTGTGTGTGTGTGTGTGTGTGTGTGTGTGTGTGTGTGTGTGTGTGTGTGTGTGTGTGTGTGTGTGTGTGTGTGTGTGTGTGTGTGTGTGTGTGTGTGTGTGTGTGTGTGTGTGTGTGTGCGCTTTTCATTTACCTTTCCTACTTAAAGCGAGAGGAGGAAAACGGGGTCTCTCTCTCTCTCTCTCTCTCTCTCTCTCTCTCTCTCTCTCTCTCTCTCTCATACACAGCAAATCAATCAGTGTGTGTGTTTAATTTCCTTGGCCATTACCCCTGATTGCTCCCCCTTCGTCTTCACTCCAATCCCTCCTCTCTTCTCTCCAATCTCTCCCTTTTCTCATCACTTCTCTCCTCTCTTCCCCCCCCCTCCTCCTCCTCTTCCAGTCTTCCTTCCTCCTCCTCCTCTTCCCTCAAATCCCTTCTCAAATTCCCTATCCTATTCTCCTCCTTCTCTTCTTGCCTACCCTTCCCTCCTCCTCTTTCCTACTCTTCCTCTTCTCCCTTAGTCTCTCCTTTTCCTTATCTTTCTTTCCCACTTTCCTCCTCCTCCTCCATACCTCCCTCTTTTTCCCTATCCTTCCCTCCTCCTTCTCTACCTAAACCATTGTTAACATCCACCTCCTATTTCACTACCTGAGAGAGAGAGAGAGAGAGAGAGAGAGAGAGAGAGAGAGAGAGAGAGACAGACAGACAGACAGACAGAGAGACAGAGAGAGAGAGTGTACAAACTCATAATTGACAACATTATGGCACGTTAAACAACTGGGCCGAAAAAATATCTACAGTATTACAGGAAATAATTAAAACACCAAAGCATTTAGCTGAAAGGGCACATACTAAAGATCAGGAAAGTGTAACACAGGTAAAAGGTTCCAGACATAGGCCTAACTCAAGTATTTTTCTCCCTAAAAATTTTTGTCCATTTTTTTTTACATCTCATTTGGAGGCTATAAGAAAACATTAACACAAATCAAAAAAGTACTCTCAGTTAAGATCCATAAATACGGGAGCAAAAACTAGATGCCAGTTAAATACTGTACCAAGATGGGACAGGAACAAAAAAAACCCTTATTCTCAACTTGTATAAACTCCTTGTATGCCCACACTTCCTTTTTTTTTTTTTTTAAATTTTGGTAATCATTAATATATATATATATATATTAGTGATGCTCTAAAGTATAGCAAACGAAGACAAAGAAGATACCTTGATCTAGATACAAACCATACAAAGAACATCTGGAAAAAAGGAATCTGTTTACCTCGAATCAGCGCAAACTATCGTACAAGAGAATCTAATAATAGCATATATCTGTTTCCAAGAATATTCTATGACTGCAGCGGACAAACGCTTTGTGGTAGACCAGTCGAATTGTACTAGAGGCTGGAAACTGTTGGCAATCGTTTCCTGTTACATGAAACAATGCATTTCTTCCGTCCGTTTTAGACATATGTAACAAGTTGCTTTGCAGTGTAATAAGACTTTGATACGGTACCATAATTTCTAAGTTGCTGGGATAAATAACTCATAATCCCAAACTAAACACGCTCACTGCCGAATTATACGTTTCTGACATCAAAATTCAAAAGCTGTTGGTAGTCCGCCCTCTCTCTCTCTCTCTCTCTCTCTCAGACTTAGGCAGGAGAGACTGGTAGGTCTGAGGTTTGGGGAACTTTCCTGCTTTGCTACTCCTTTTCTCACGCTAATTTGCAGGCGGCTTGTTCCACATATTTACAACTCCATTAAGCACCCCCATCTCGAGTACTGAGTATTGTGTGCACTTCTGGTCTCCATACCAGGGAAAATACAGCAAAGAATCACAAAACTGATAACACGACTGAGAAACTAACCATATGACAAACGCCTTGAAGAACTTGAATTATTTAGCCAAACGAAACATAGGTTGAGATGACTTTATTGACATTTTCAAAATCATGAGGGGATAAGACAACTTAGACATATATAAATATTTTGAAATAGACCGGTCGAGTCAAACCAGGAGTGATAGCTGCAAAATTATGGGAAAGCGTTTCCAATCCCATGAAAAAAAAAAAAAAAAAAAAAAAAACTTCAACAGAATCGTAAATATCTGGAACAGATTACCCTCAGATACCGTGAACAGTATCCCAATTGAGATATTTAAAAACAAAATAGACAAGCACTTGCACGAGAATCATCAGCTGACTCTGTTCCTGTCTGAATAACTTACTTTTACCAGCTATGTGTAAGTTCATTCCCCTCCTGTCAACAAGACACCCTGTAAACTTAACCCGTACATAGCGTCGCGTCACGTCACAATATATTATCAATTTATTAAATGCAAATAAAGTAGTATAAACACAGACTACGATCTGGACAGACAGCCTCGAGTCAATACTCTTACTTTCGACCCGTGAGGGGCTGTAGATCACTGAGGGTCCCTATCAGTTAGGTGACCACCACCAAGATTTTTTAAATGTACCAGGGGTCACTGCTTCTGGAGGTAACTTGTGTGTTCGTCCAGCATTGGAAAGCTCCTTGTCTCAGTGGAGTGAATGGGGCTGGGGCCTGATTGACTGCTGCCTACCTTAAAAGCGCCAGGCATGTCTGAAGCACCACCCCTGAACATCCACACTGCGCATTTTCCACAGTGTCTACGGATGCCCCGTTAACTCAACGTACTCGTACATAATGCCATGCCTTATTTATATATTTATTTGATTACCAGTATTCATTTTACTTTATTACTGTCTTTTTCAGGTTATTCAAACTGGTAGCTTATTAAGTATCACAGAATGTCTTTTCTATGAAATTTCCATGTTAGTTTTTCAATGCTGCATGGTGGTCCTTCTCACTTTTTCCTACCAGTTTTAACTGAAGGGTTTGGAGGCGGGAGATCCTTCATGTTTTACTATCCTTATCCTTCAGCATATATAGTAGAAATAGATCTCGCAGTCATAGTCTACTCTGTAACAAGCAGCCTCAAAAAGGATCATAAGGTCTGTTGCTGTTTGTTTTCCTTTGTATTCCTCCTCTTTCCCACTCCTCCTCTTCCTCCTCATGTCAATCCCTCTGCCCCTCCCCCACTCCTATCAAATCCTTGGGCCATCTAATCTGGTAATGGCCCACCTGTCTCCTCTAATTCATCACAATTCTACCCCACTCACTCCTTTACTTCTCTTGTCTCACCTCAATCCTTTATTTGCCCTCCCTTTTTTTTTTCTCTCTCTCTCTTTTCACCTCTTCCTGTATTTCCTCTTCCTCTTTCATCTCTTCTTATACTTCTCCTCTCCCTTCTCTCTCACCTCTTCCTGTACTTTCTCCTCTTTGTCCACTCCTCACCTCTTCCTGCATTTCCTCTCCTTCCTTCTCTTTCACCTCTTCCTGTATTTCTTCTTATTCTCTCTCTCTCTCTCTCTCCTATCTTCCTATATTTCCTTCTCCTTTTTCATCTCTTCTTGTATTTCTTCTTCTCCTCTCTCTTCTCGTTCACATCTTCCTGTACTTTCTCTCCCTTCTACTTCTCTCACATCTCCCTTCAAATCATCCTCACTCCTTTATTCTCTTTTTTCACCTCTCCCTGCATTCCCCTCTTCTTCTTTCTCTTCTCTCGCCTCGTCCTTCACATTCTTCCCTATTATCCGATTCTCTCACTTCTTCCTTTACTTCCTCTCGTTTTTTTTTTTTTTATTCACCTCGTCCCCGTATTTTCACTCTTTTATTCTTCTCTCTCACCTACTTCCTTTATTACATCTCCTCCTTCTTCCTCTTCTCTCACTTCTTGTTTTTTAGCACCTCCATTCCTCTCCCCTCACAACCTTCCTATATTTCCTATCTCCTTCATAACCATGCACTTTTCTTCATTCTTTCTCTTCCCTTCCCTTCCTCCATCCATCTCCTCTTCTTTCCCTTCACTTTTCCTCTCCCACCCCTTCCTTAGGCTCTACTCTAGTATGTCCCTCTTCCATCTACCCCTTTACTATCTCTATGCTACTCACCTCTGTTTAATACTCTCCATCCTTTTCATTTTATTTACCTTCCCTGGAATTTCCCTGTTTTCTTGTTTGATCTCATTTGTTTCCCCTTTTACTTCTAACTCCTCTCTCTCTCTCTCTCTCTCCAGCAGTTTTCAGTTTCCCTTCTTCTTTTCCTTCACTGGTTACTTCCATTTCCTTTTCCCTTTCATTTTTTCTCCTTCCCAGTGCTGTCTTTTCATTTCTCCCATTCTCCATGCATCCCTCTTTTTACCTCTCCCTTCCTCCCTCTTTCCTTCTTCATTTTCCTCTTCTCTCCTTCCCTTCTCCATTTTTCCTTCACCTCTTTCCTACCAGCATGTTTCTTTTCTTCTCTACTGCCATAAACTTTACACTTATCCCCTCTGTCATCCTCCTCCTCTTCTGTATTCCTCCTCCTCCATCGGTTCCGTCTTTCCCTTTTTCTTTCATTTTTCCTTTCCTTTTCCTATTTTCCTCCTCCCCATAGGCTATATATTTTTTTTCTCCTCTCCTTCTCCCTTCTTTTTTTTCTCTCCTTCCCTTCTCTAATTCCCTCCTCTTTCTCTCCACCCAAAACATTTTCTTTTTTCCTCTTCTCATTCTCCTCTTTTTATTTTTCCCTTATGATTCCATCCTTTCCTCTTCCAACACATTTCCTCTTTTCTTCATTCTTGAACTCTTTTCTTATTCTTCCTTCCATTGGTTTGATCCTTCCCTCCCTCTTCTCAGTATTATTATTATTATTATTTCTCGTCCCCCCTTTTCCCTTTACTATATTCCTTCCTCTTTCCCTCTACGTTAACCTTTTCAGCCCGAGGACTACTTCATTATATCCTTACTATTTTACTCAGCTTTAGAGACAAGAAACCGCCTAAGATAAAATAGTCAACATTAGCCCATCCAGTGCGAGAGATACTTCCTTAGGTAAATAAAACTGTCAGGAGGTAGCCAGAATAAAACACGTCCTCAGGCTGAAGTGAATAAACCTCTTCCTTCCTTCCCTTTTCTCTTCCTCTCCCTCATGCAGGCCATCATTTCTTCCTCTCGTCCGATTAAATCCTCTTCTTTCCTTCCTTCCAATCTTCCTTCTCATATTCCTTCCTTCCTTCCTTTCTTCCCAACCTTCACTCTTCCTCGTCCTCATGCAGGCTATCATTTCTTCCCTTCTGATTAAACCTCTTCCTTCCTTCCTCTCTGCCTTCTCATATTTCTTCCCTCTTTCCTACCTTCCTTCCCCCAGCCTTCTCATATATCTTCCTTCCTTCCCACCGTTCTCCCTTCCTTTTCCCCATGTAAGCTTCCTTCCTCTTCCTTCTCATATTTCTTCCCTCTTTCCTTCCTTCCTTCCTTTCCCCAGCCATCTCATATATCTTTCTTCCCTCCCACCCTTCTCCTTTCCTCTTCCCCATCTAAGCTATAATTTCTTCCCTCATCCTTTCCCCTTGCCTTCTATCTTCTGTTCTCCCTCCTTCCGTCTATATATATATATATATATATATATATATATATATATATATATATATATATATATATATATATATATATAAAATCCTCCTCTTGCCTCTGCCTTTCTTTTCTTTTTCCTTCTCTCTTTCTTTCGCTACTTATAGAACTCTTAGTTGGTCAACACTCTCTCTCTCTCTCTCTCCATTTACTCTTTGCAAGGCTAAACTCTCCCTTTCCTCCTTTCCTGTATGTTTCCCGTCCTATCTTTTCTCCGTCCATCGTTACTTCCCATCTCTCTCTCTCTCTGCCATAAATCCTTCACCTTTCATTCTTTTCTCCTTCCTTTCCATCCGTCTCACCCTTCTTTCCTTCCTGCTGATCCTCCTCTTCCTTACTCTCCTCTCCCCATCACCTCGTCTTCACTCTGACCCTGACCTCATTTATCCTGTTCGTAACTTCTTAATCTTCCTTCCCATCCTTCTCACCTCTCTCCTTCACTCTTTCCTTCTCCCCTCTCTCCTTCACTCCTTCTCACCTCTCTTCTTCACTCCTTCCTTCTCACCTCTCTCCTCCATTCCTTCCTTCTCATCTCTCCTTCACTCCGTCCTTCCCACTTCTCCTTCACTCCTTCCTTCTTACCTATCCTTCACTCCTTCCTTCTCACCTCTCTCACTTCTCCTCCTTTCCTCCACTAAACTTTCTCCTCCTCCTCCTTTCCCTTACCACTATTCTTCATCCCTCCTCTCCTTTTCCTTCATCTTTTCTTAATCTTCTCAACTTCCTTCCCTCCTTTCTCTATTCCTCCTCTTCAGTCCATTCCTTCTCTTACTCTTTTCTTCCAACTTTACATTTTTCCTCCTCCTCTTTTTTCCTATTTATCTTCTTCCTTTCCTTCTTTCCTCCTTTATTTTGCCTTACTCTTCCCCTCCTCTACCCTTCCTCCACCTAACTTTCTCTTCTTTACTCTACTTTCCTCCTCTCTTCTTCTCTCCTTTCCTTCCTCCTCCTCTTCTCTTCTCTTCCTTTTTCCCACCTGTTCCTCTCCTCCTCTTCACTCAACCTTCCTACCCACCATTTTCCTTTTCATCTCCTCTTTTTCCCCTTTCATTCTCTTTCCTCTCCCTCATCTCTTTCCTACCCTCTTAAATTTCCGCGCTTTAAATCCACCCCAGTACCCCCTCCTTTCTTTCCCTTTACGCCATCTCCTTCATCTTCATTCCCTACTCTCTCTCTCACTCTCAACGTATTTATTTCTCTTAACTCACTTCTCTAGCTTCCCAATTTACTTTCTCTTTCGTTTTCTCCCTTATCCTTCTCTCTCTCTCTCTCTCCCTCTCTCTCTCTCTCGCATATTTATTTCTCTTCATTTCTCAATCTTCCCAATTTACTTTCGCTTTCGTTTTATCCATTCTCTCTCTCTCTCTCTCTCTCTCTCTCTCTCTCTCACTCTCACCATCATTCTCCTTTCTTCCTGCTCAGAGAATTTAACAACTCAACATATGTTTAAACGAAAGGCCAAAGGTAGAGACAGGAGGAGGAGGAGGACAGACAAGAATGAGATCAAAGAATCTTACGGTACACCAAGCGAAGTGGAAGAGAGAGAGAGAGAGAGAGAGAGAGAGAGAGAGAGGGAGGGAGGGAGGGAGGGAGGGAGAGAGAGAGAGAGAGAGAGAGAGAGAGAGAGAGAGAGAGAGAGAGGGAGGGAGGGAGGGAGGGAGGGAGAGAGAGAGAGAGAGAGAGAGAGAGAGAGAGAATTTGTGTGTGTGTGTGTGTGTGTGTGTGTGTGTGTGTGTGTGTGTGTGTGTGTGTGTGTGTGTGTGTGTGTGTGTGTGTGTGTGTGTAAGATCAAAGGGAATGAAGAATCCAAAAAATGCGAAGAGTAAGTGCACCACCAAAAAGGGCACAAAGTAAAAAAGGTGTACGAAAAAAAAAAAAAAAACTACTGAAATAAAACAGAAAAAAGAAAATGTCAAAAAGAATTGATGGAAAAGTCGAAGAAAATCAAGGAAAGAAAGGAAAAGAATGACAGGCAGGCGAAAACGGGTGAAAGGAAAGCATACTGGATTACGCGCACACACACACACACACACACACACACACACACACACACACACAAAACTACTGTAGGCTATGTTTGTGTATCCCTGGGCATTCTGTTGGTAGCTATTATTTTTTTACCTTAAGCTGATCCAGATTTTCCTTTTTTGAGCGCATTTCACGCTGCTCATTGGCCGAAAAAGACAATGCTACGGCTCTACAGCTTTTCCATGGCACTTCTTCGTGACTATCATCTTGTTTTGGTATTTATATCGATACAACTCCGCTTTCAAGAAGGAGTGGGGGGCAATTTTAGGCCAATTTAGAGTGAAAAGAGTATAGTTCTGTGTTTTCCTTTTACTGTGTCCGGATACCACACTGCCAATGCACAAAGATGTGAAACAGCGTCTGAATGATTAGTGAATACTGAGTGTGCACAGGTAAGGTTAAGTGGGGAGTGAGACCTTGACCTCTGCCCTACCGGTATCAGTACGCCCTTTTAGTCTGATTTCCTGAGTGTTTGCTTCGGTAGATAAAAAGAATGTGCTTATGTATTCCAGGAGGCCTAATGTTCAGATAAATGTCACTATGATATCGTTGCCTGGTTGTGTGAGTAGTAACCAGTAGGGAATGTAGTCGCCTCTCTCTCTCTCTCTCTCGAGTTAGTGCCCCTGCCCCCACCCACAAGCGTCACTGGTGATTATGAACAAAGGACTGAAAAAGACGGGTAACAGAAAGAAAAAAACAAATGGAGCTGTTCGTTAAGACAGAAAATAACAAACGAAGATATAACTGTGGAAGATTGGAGACACAAGAAAGATTTGATCGAGAAAAAAACAACAGAATGTGCAGAAAGAAAAACTAAAAAATAACAAGAACCAAGACATGGACAATACGAAAGAAAACAGGAACTAACCAGATTAAGAATAAGACAAAAGGAGTAACGACTGAAGAGACATGGAATAAAATAAAGGACGAAAAGGGGAAACAAAATGATACTCGTAATATTAGGAAGAAAATCCGATCAGAGAAAGAAGAAGAAACTTACGAGACAAAGAAAGTAAAGAAATAAAATAGGTAAACAAATAAGGAAAGGACGATGGAAATTATGAATAAAGGAACTAAAAGGAAACAAAACATGGAGGGGGAGGGAGGGAGAGAGAGAGAGAGAGAGAGAGGAGGGGGGGGGCAAAGCGAGACAAATAATGGCCGCATGCTCTCTGGCACAGGAGGGGGCTTCGTAAAACTTCTTCCCAAGCGATTTATTCTTACATATTACTCCACATTATTACCCTGCATGCTATCTAAACCTTCATAATATCGGCAAGTTTGGATCAATAACACAAACGAGGACGCTAAGATGAAATCAAACAGATATTTCGTTGAAGAAGTGTTACATTATCTGCTGAGGAGAATACGACTCGATAAGAGGAGGAAGGACAAGACTGAGACAAAGGAACGACAAAGAAGAGATGGAGGAGGAGGAGGAGGAGGAGGAGGAGGTGGTGGTGCCGGAGGAGGAGGAGGAGAAAAAAAAGCTTAGTAGAAGGAGGAGAGGGTCGTCACTTAAAATGACAGTCCCCCTCCTCCCCTGGGGACTCTGAAGGGAAGGAAGAGAGATGAGAGGTGAGACGAGAAGAGAGGGAGGACAAGGAAGGAGAGACGAGAAGTGAGGGAGACGCGAAGACAAGAAGTGAAGGAGACGCGAAGACGAGAAGAGAAGGAAGAGAAGTGGGGAAATGAGATGAGAAGGGATAGAGGTGAGGAAAGATAAGGAAGACGGTTGAGGAGATGAAAGGTAAGGGCGAGACGAAGGAGAAGAGATGGGAGAAAAGCGAGATGGGATGACAAGGGAAGGAAGTGAGAGTAGAAGTGAATGGAGAGAGGTGAGATGAGAAGAAAACGGAGGAAAGTGAGATGTGAAAAGAACGGAGGAAAGTGAAGAAATAAGATGAGAAGGGAGGGAAGTAAGATGAGAAAAGGAGGGTGAAGGGTGGAGAAATATGTGGAGGTAAGAAGAGATGACGGGAGAGGAGGAGGCTGTGGAAAGGTAAGGAGGTGAATTACGATGGGATAGATGATGACACGAGGAGAGGTGAGATTAGAGATGGAAAGAAGATGAGATGAGGAGAGGTGTGAGGGAAGAGGCAGAGGGGAAGAGAGGTAAGGAGAGAGAGGTGGGGTGGTAAGATAGGAGATGTGAAGGGAGGAAAGGTGTGAGGAGGGCAGGAATGGTATGGGGCGGGGAAGAAAAATGTGGGGAGGGGAAGAAGGGTGTGGGGATGGGAGGGTGTGGGGAGGGGAGGAAAGGTGTGGGGAGGGGAAGAATGGTGTGGGGAGGGGAAGAATGGTGTGGGGAGGGGAAGAATGATGTGGGGAGGGGAGGAAAGGTGTGGAGAGGGGAGGAAAGGTGTGGGGAGGGGAGGAAAGGTGTGGGGAGGGAAGGAAAGGTTTGGGGAGGGAAGGAAAGACGTGGGGAGGGGAAGGAAAGGCGTGGGGAGGGGAAGGAAAGACGTGGGGAGGGGAAGGAAAGGCGTGGGGAGTGGAAGAAAGTTGTGAGGATAGGAAGAAAGGTGTTGGGAGAGGAGGAAAGGTGTGGGGTGAGGAGGAAAGGTGTAGGGAAGGGGAGGAAAGGTGTAGGGAAGGGGAGGAAAGGTGTAGGGAAGGGGAGGAAAGACATGGACAGGGGAGGAAAAGTATGGAGGTGAGAAATGGAAGGCGCCAGTGAGTCTTTTATTCAGTTTTGGGGACAGAAGGAGACAGTCTCACCCCTGGGGACTAACAATTCTTCCACACATTTTCAACATATGGCGCTTGGGGGATAGAGTAGACAGTCAGTTCCCTAAGGCCCAGCGGTTATTCAAGGCATTATCAACACTATTGCGCTACGGTGATAGTCCGTTCCCTGTGTCCTAATGGTTCTAACATTAACATACGGAGCTACTTATTTTACTCGCAGGCAACAGGAGTAATTGCACACTATAATTCCCGTTAACATGCCACCGCTTGGGTACTGTTCGCCCACAGCATTTGGAGAAATTGGGGAATTTCACATAGCACCGTGTAACACTATGGCTGGAATTGGTATACTGGTATTTTATTGGTATTTTATTCACGATAATACCAGACTAACAAGATTTAAAAGCTACCTCTATTTACCTTTTCAATGCTCAAGATACGCTAAGGAGTTTTATTGCAGCCGATACCTGACAATTTTTTTGGTTACCCGTGGAAAATCGTGGCTGTGAAAAGGCGTTTTATCCTCTTTCGCTTTGAAGACGTCGTGGGGGAGGAGGGGGAGTGGGGCGAGGAGGGGGCAGGGACAAGGAAAGGAAGGGAGACGGGGCGAGAAGGGGGGGAGGGGTGAAGCGGGGAGGAAGAGTTAGGGAAGAGGAGGAGGGAAGAGACAAGGAGGAAAGGGGCCAGAAGGAAGGAAGCGACGAGGAAGGGAGAAGGAACGACGAGGGGGGAGGAAGAGTTAGGGATCAGGAGGCGGTGAGGGTTAGGAGTGGTGAAGGAACGAGGAGGGGGAGGAAATGGTGACCGACGGGGGGAAGAAAGAGAGGGGTAGGGAGGGGCGAGAGGACTGACGATAGGCGTGGGGTGAGAGGGTTGAGAGGGGGAGTGAGTGAGGGCGAGGAGAACGGATGAGTGGGTACAAAGTTGATGTGAATATGGCACAGATGAAGCTGACAAGGGGGGAGAGGAGGGGGGGGGGAAAGGGCGCATCATGTGACGTGAGGTGAAAGGAGAGGTGGGGAAGTGACGGTAGAGGTAAAGAGGTGAAGGGGAAAGATGTGAAGAACAGGTGAGATGAAAAGGTGAGCTGACGGGGGAAGAATCAGAGAAGTCGATGTTAAAAGTAAGGAGATATGAGATGAGATGTCACGTGCGATGAGGAGAGTGACGAAAGGGGTCAAGAGATGTGAAGAGCGGAGGGATGGAGTGGTGTGAGGAACGAAAGGGTTTAGGGTGGAGAGATGACTGGTAAGAGATATATGGACAGGAAAGGTGTGACGAGTGGCGAAATGAGAGAAGAGTACGTGAGGGGTGAGATGACGTTGAAGGTGACAGGAGAGATGGTGAGAAAAGAAATGAAATTCTGGGGGGAAAAAAAACAGACTGGAAGGGAAGTAGGTGGGGAGAGGTGGGGTGGTGAGGGAGGAACAGAGATGGAGAGGTTACGAGAGAGAGGATGGGATACGATGGCGAGGGGGAGGAGGGAGGAGAGAGATGCGGAGATGAGAGTGGAGAGATGCTGAGAGAGAGAGAGAGAGAATGCAGGGAAAGTTTTAAACAGCATCCTACGAAGGGGAAGAGTGGATAGGTTACTTAGGGATCCAGGGATAGAATTTTAATTGGAAATACGATGCAGAGGGGATGGGGGATGGGGTAGGTAAATTGGATACAGAAACGAGAGTTGATGTTGTTAATTGCTAGCTAGAGTTGGAGTAATTCTTGAAGGGTGTTGTTGCTATTGTTGCTGTTGCATTTGCTGATTTTATTACTGATGTCTTTTTGTTGAAGTATCTACTAAAACCCTTATTTTTTCTTTTCTTTTTTTGCCGTCTTTGCCGCTCTGTTGCCTTTGTCAATACTGTCATTGATCTCACTGCTCTATTGTTATTCTTGTTGCTATTGTCACTGCCTGCTTCTGCTTCTTTCTCAAAGATCTTTTGTGGAGACGCGAGTGACATGAGAGACGGGACGGGCAGGGAAGGGGAGGGAAAGGGAGGAGGGCTGACGTTTGAGAATGATGGGCGAGGATAGACGTGAGATTAGGTTAAATGAGATGCGAGTGAGCTGAAGGCTTGACCAAGAGTAAGGTGAATGTCAAAGTGGAGGGTAAGGGTGAGTTGAGGTGAGGGTATGACTGGGAGTAAGGTGACGTAGAGGTTAAATTAAGGTGAGGCTTAAAGTGATCAGAGGGTATGAGCGCAGTAAGGAGAGACCAGGGTAAGGAGGGAAGGTAAGCATAAGGGATGAGGGTAAGGAGAAGTCAGGGTGGGAGTGTAGTGAGGTGAGGTAAGGTACACTTCCGGACAGATCAAACAGAAACACCCCGACCACCAGTGAGGTGGCGTAACCCTCTGCGCATCTGGTAACGCTGATAGGTATGGAACTTCACCTGGTTTCGTTCGGTCGTAGGACGAACTGAGCGCGATGATCATTGCCGCTGTGAGCAGTTACCGGTGGCATTTAAACAATGTCCCGCCTGACAATATACTGAAAATAACAACGTTTTGTGAATATGGTAATAAAACAATTTCACAACATACATATTCGTATTTTATTCACATGAAACACACAGGTTTCGTAAGTGTGACTTTCGACAAACATCACGACCGACAGAACAGTTACCGACGAACGGCATATAAGCCATTATAACATTATCTGCATTCCTGCATCTATCATAATAATCAAAAAATTACCGTGGCCCTCCTCCTCCCTGACCATGAACCTGAAGCTGGTAGACCTCATTAATCGACCCAAATTCTTAAGTGATGGTGCCACAGAAGGAGGCAGGGTGGGGTGCCTGGGAGACAGCAC
Organism: Coenobita brevimanus; assembly: GCF_032717465.1. Classification (NCBI taxonomy): domain Eukaryota; kingdom Metazoa; phylum Arthropoda; class Malacostraca; order Decapoda; family Coenobitidae; genus Coenobita; species Coenobita brevimanus. The sequence goes on from NC_136977.1 coordinate 60,798,453, forward strand.
ATTATTTACATTTCCACTTGCACTGTTTTAGAGTCACCCGGAAAGATCGTAGTCACTGTCCATCATTATCATTGATAAATTAGCCAGTTCCCGTTCCACAGCAGAGTCACTTAGCCCTTTACCCCTTCCCACACGAGGTTTAGTCGGGGTAGAGGTCACAGGGCCCTTTGCAGAGGGCTAAGGACAGGCGCGAATTGGACGTGGTTTCACTTTAAAAGATGACAGTAAACTGAATGATGTGGCCTGGGGGCAGAGAAGGGTTGACAATGTCAGCATGGTGACAGCTGCTAATTTATATGCTATGAAATGATTGGCAGGAAATCTAGACAATACATAATAACTTAGGTAGTTCCAGGTGAATGTAAATACCACTTAGGCTTCTCCCTTCCTTTCTTATATATATTTTTGTTATGAGAATACGTCATACAGCATATTTCAAGGGTAAATAAACAGGGAAAATTAGTGAATGAGTGCACGTGGGGTGTTGCCAGGTGATAATTATCTCATTCCAGACATATGGCAGTATCAATTACCTTTTCTCTTTCTTTTATATATTATTATGTATAAGAATAGGGCATTTGGCACATTTCACTGGATAAAATGAGTGGAAAAATCCGTCAAGGATTTGTGTAGCGCAGCGCAGCTGGGCAGGCGGGAGGAGAGGGTAATGGAGGGGAGTCAAGGACAGGGGGAAAAAATGGCTAAATTGCCAACAGTGGATGGGAGTTCAAATGATATTAGCAGAACTGAACATAGCTGGACACTGGTAGTACTGATAGATGATACAAGCCACCACTTGAAAGCCAGGGCGAATTGAAAATAACACAGAATCACAAAAGTGATGCCCAGCAGTATGTTCCTTGCTCCAGAGAGTCACAAAAGTGACGCCCCGCGGTATGATCCTTGCTCCAGAGAGTCACGAAAATGACGCCCCGCGGTTAAGGGGTTAATATGGTGAACATACCTGAAGTGGTCAGGCAGTCCAGACTGCTTCTGGCTTTATCGGACTTTTTCCAATATAAAGGAATTTAGTCCGCTGATGTAGTGCTGCTCTCGGGTGTCTGCAATTTCCTCTCCATCCTTCTTTCCTTCCATTCTCTTCTGTCTTTCTTTCCTTCATTCTTTCCTTGTCCTTCTGCCTATGGGTGACTTTGCACTCCCTCTTCTGTCTTTCTTTCCTTCATTCTTTCCACTTCTTTCAGCCTGTGGGTGACTCTACACTGAGTGACAAGTCAAATGGTTTCCTGTGCACCAGGAAACCATTTAGTACGCTGGGTGGTAACCATATAACCAAATTTTGGCACCTGGTGGTTTAGTGGGTAATTATTGCGCTCCAATCGGATTGAGCCAGTGAAGGTTTATATCCAAGGGGTTGTTGTTGTTGTTGTTGTTGTTCCCTAGGCAGTCTGGCCGAACAGCCCCGAGTCCCTTAGGAAGGCCATGGCCGAGACCGGGCTTTCCCACAGAGCTCTCAAAGAGTGTATGTTGTGTTGTTGGCGTAGGTGATTGTATGCAATGCAGCCTTCCATAATGTGCTTAATAGTATGGGGTGCTGTGTTGCATCCTGGACAGGCATCAGCGACAGAGTCATCCAGCCTCTTCTGGTAGCTTAAGAGGGCTGGATGGTGCCACATCTCAGCCTGGCCAGGTTCACCCTGTCCTCACGAGGAAGATAGGACTCAGAAGGGTGGATGTCAGGAGGCCGTGCATGCAGCTGTGTGTTGTCTTTAAGTGACTGAATGGAGTGGCGTGTGATCTGAGTGTGGATATGCTTCTGGAAGCTGGTCTGAGGTGGGTGAGGGGGGAGAGATGACAGTATTTGTGTATAGTATCGTGTGCTAGGTGTTGTTTTGATGTTCCTTGGTGTGGGTGGATGTGCTGCCATGTACTGTAGTGGATGTTGTGGGTTTGTGGAGGCTGCAGCAAGAAACTGGGTGCCTCTCATGTCTAGGTGATCCTTGACTTTGAGGACTTTGGTTTCTTGATGTTGGTGGTCTGTGGGTGTAGTAGCTGTGCAGCCTGTGATTATTTTTAGGGCATTGTTCTGTATGGTCTGTAGAGTGTTGTAGTGTGTTTTGGTGAGGTTAGAAGCCCAGGCAGGGCTTGCATAATTCATCACTGAACGTATGTATTGTTTGTATACTGTGGTGGTGGTTTCTTTGTCATGTCCGAATGTTGTATGGGCAAGTGACCTCAAAGCATCGAGTCTTGGTGTTATTTTATTTTTAATGTTTGTGATGTGTTGTTTAAATGACACTGATGTATTGTATGTTACACCAAGGATTTTTTTTTTTTTTTTTTTTGGGGGGGAGGGGGGGAGGGGAGTGTTGTTTATGGTGAGGTGTGGGATGTGACTATGTTCTGCTGTCCAGTTTGTGAGAAGAGTCACTGTAGATTTGGCTGGGGCTATTTTGAGCCTGTTTGTGGTGAACCATTCGTGTAGTGTGTTGAAGTAAGGTTGAATGATGTGTGCAGCTGTGTTTGCGTTTTGGTGTGTACATGTAAGTGTTATATCATCTGCATAGGAAGCTATGTGTGCGTTTTGGTGTGTACATGTAAGTGTTATATCATCTGCATAGGAAGCTATGTGTATCTGTGGTGTGTGGGGTGTGGGTACGTCGTGCATGTATAGATTAAAGAGTGTAGGGGACAAAACAGATCCTTTGGGGACGCCGTTTGTGAAGTTTCTGATGTTAGAAGACTGACTGGCAAATGTTACATGTGCACATCTGCCTGCTAAGTAGTTTGCCAGCCATCTTTTTGTGTTATTGTGCATGTTTGTGTTCAGTATTTTGTTTGTGAGGTTGTGGCAGGGGATGGCATCAAAAGCTTTGCTAATGTCTAGTGTGACTAGGAGTGTTCTATGTGGTGGCCTAGTTGAATTCATGCCATCGAAAACTCTCTGTGTAAGGTCTGTAAGAAGGGTGTTTGTGGAGTGTAGTGGCCTAAAGCCATGTTGTGACTGGGCTAGGGGAATGTGAGGTGTGACTAGTTGTAGTATCAGTCGTTCAGTGACTTTAGAGAGGGTGCAGAGGAGTGTGATGGGGCGACGTGAGGAGGGTAACGTGGGGTCTTTGCTGGGTTAGGGATAGTGATGATATTGCCATGCTTCCAGATGTTGGGTATTATGTTGTGTGAGTAGCTGTAGTTTGATATGTTGGTGAGTGTTTGTATGCTTTGTGGTCCTAGGTGTTTAAGGTGAATGTTGTTTATGTTGTCTGGTCCACAGGCAGATGAGTGCTTGAGGTTGTGTCAGTTTATATCCAAGGGGTGGTTGGGGTTGATTGCTCATGTAATGCCACTCAGGGATGAGTGAGGCTGGTCACTCATCTTAAATGTCGGGACTAACTGCCTAACCCTGGGCTCCTACGCTCCTCTTGGGGCAATGTAGGGTTGGATGATGGATGGATGGATAGTCCAGTAGCTCCTCGAGTCCAATAAAAGCGAATTCTGGTCTACTGAAGTCCATTATATCGAGGTTTTACTGTATTGTGAGGCTGTGCGATGCACACCGCACCACAGCCCGCCCGGTTCAAATTACCACATTATGCTAACAGTGCCTGTGTTAAAATGTATACTTCCTTCTGCAAAATCGTGCCGTTAGAGCAATATCAGTTACAGCAAACCACGTTAGGTGAGAACAAACTGTAATAGTATTTTCTTTTAGTTGTGAACTTGTCAATGGGTGATGCTTTTTTTGTTATTTTGACTAATGTTATTTTTTTTATTTAAATTTTTATTTATATTTTTTACAGGTTTTTTGTAAACCAGCATAGGCTACTAATTTAGTTTTGCTTGCCTTAACCCGCCACGTGCCAGTGCCATTTTAAAACGGTCTGACATAATGCAGCAGCCAGTGCTAGTGCCGTTTTAAAATGGTCTAAAATAAAAACCTTCACTGTGACTGCATTTTTCAAGATTCGCGGGTAAAAATTGGCAGGCATGTAAGGTACCTGTTCCTCTACCATCCCCCAGGCTGTCAAGGCCATATACTCACTCGCTCCCCCCTCACGCTCACTCTGCCTCACTCTGCCTATGTGCCTCACCCAGTGCTGTACACAGTGAAGGCATTTTGTAAATATTTTCATGTAAGTGTAAGTTGTAAATATTTTCTTGTAAGAGTAAGGACTATATAGTGAAGTCAAGTTGTAAATACCTTCTTGTAAGTGCCAGGACTGTACATAATGAAGTCAGGTTGTACCTATCTTCAAGTATGTGTAAGATAATGCATTCACAGTAAGAAAGACATGCAAATTGTGATAGATGCTGAAGTATTAAGTGATCAGAAAAGTGTACTGAACATTGCTGTACCTTCCTAGCATAAATACCTGAGTGTACCTTACAAAGAAAATGGCTTTCTCTCACGTACGTGGTGAGCATGAGAGAGCAGCTATACCAGTATGCGAGTATGCAGGACTGAATAAAACCGATTTCCGACCCACAGTGAGCATTTTAATGGCAAAATTCATTGTTTCGACATCAAAATCTATCATTTTACCCCCCCCCCCCCCAAAAAAAAAAAAAAAAAAAAAAAAAAAAAAGGGTCGAAAAATAGCCGGCACTGGGGTGACCCAAAGGGCTAAAAATACCCGGCACGCAGCGGGTTAAAAGCAGTTCTGTTCTGTCTACAGGTACTCTGCACTTAATTATATTGTATTATCTTGCTTTTGTATTTAGAATACATGTCTTGTGAGTCAACTCTATAACATACATTAATTGCATTTTTTTTTTTTTTTTTTTTTTTTTTTACTCGCTCCGAATTACTATTTGTTTTCCTTTTTAAAGGTATTATTACCTTGTACTGTTACTGATAATTTGAAGTTTTGTGTTTTTTTCAGGAATAACTTTGTATCAACCTTAATGTTTTTATTTGTCAATAACCTTCTCCTTTAAACCTTCACAATGCCTTCCGACCGGAAGAGTTGTTCAGCATGTAGCGGCCGATTCCCCAGTTATTTTTTTTTTCAGTGACCCTTTTCAGGTTTGCGCCATATGCAAAGACCGACGGTGTACGAAGGAGAAGCTGATGGAGACAAATAATCATTTAGATTTTCTGACCCGCAAGATTGATGCGCTGGAGGAGTTTGCTGCAACATTGGTCGCAGAACAGAAGGAGCCATTGAGCATCAACGAAGAGGTCCTGTTCTCGCTGCATCACCCCATAGGACCTTTCCAATTACTGTACATGATCCATGAAGGGTCAACAAAGGTATCCAGTTCCTGTTCCTTCCGCAGGATCCTTCCACGCATTCCCACGGACACACCTCCAATGGCTAATAACATTTCAGCACAGGTCTTTGTACCAGTGTGAAACTAAGCGAGGGCAGTGAAGAAGAGAAACGTCATCCCGATAACTATCTTCAACAAATTTCAGCTCCTTGCTGGAGTAGAAGAGGACCCTCAAGAACTTCGGTTAGTAGGGGACTCCATTATCTGAGGCCAGTTGATGGAGTTCTGTGGCAGGGCAGCTACTAACAGAAAACATTTCTGTGTTCCTGGTGCAGGTGTTAATGATGTTAGTGAGGCCCTTGATGTGGTGACTAGCAGTTCCTCCAATAACCCAATTGTTGTAATACATACAGAAACGAATGACATGGTCCGAACCTGTTCAGAGGAACTGGTGCAGTGATTCCAGATGTTGATCCAGTGATACAAGGCTCAAACTAAAAGCACTTTGATTTCAGGGGTACTACCTAAGATTGAGGCTGGCAGTACATTCTACGGTAAGACCTTCAGTCTCAATATTTGTTTAAAGTCTCCTTGTCAGCAAGAAGGTACGGACTTCAGCGTATGGAATGATTTTTTACCAACAGCCAGGTTTGTTTGCAAGAGATGGTCTGCACTTGAATGCAGTTGGCTCTGCTTGCTTAGGCTGCATCCTGGATGATGCCGTGTGGTGCTACTGGAGAAAAAATGGACAGCACTCAAGACAAAGACTCAACAACATAAACTGTAATCAGGGAATGGTTAGTGTCCCACATTACCCTTGTCGGAGTAGGGATAATGTTAAAGTACTCCTTGTAAATGCAAGCAGTTTGAGAAATATGTTTCCAGATTTGGACGCCCAAGTATTTGCTGATGACAATGATAGTGTTGCCATTACTGAATTTCAGACAGATACTCAAGAAAGAGATTTTATAGCAGAATATAACATTCCTGGTTAAAGTATTTTCAGTAATGAGAGGAATGGGAGACTGGGAGGCAACATATTGCTATACAGTAATCCCTCCAAGACCTGACATAATAGAGCCAACGGTATGTCCGGAACTTGGTTTTGTCCAGGACTTGGGAAAAATGCCCCTGGACAAATACTTATAGACCCCAACCCAACCTAACTTTGAAAGCCACCTAAATAACTCCCTACTGGACATGTACAGCACCTATTTAAGACACTACTCACACAAATACGGGACAGAAACCATAAAATAAATGAAAAGGAACCAGAGAAAGAGAAATTAGAAGTGAGTATGGAAAATATTTAGCAGTGTACAGGGTACTTACGAAACATCCGTGACCACTGCGAAGATTAACCTGCCTCCTCTATGGCTCTGATAGTGGTGAAGGTACACTTGAAGCATGTATAGTAATCCAGTGTTGCACTACACTTAATCCTCTGCACTCTGAATTCTAACTGTTTAGCACTGCACATTCTGTTCTTTCTTGCACCACACCAGTGGCAACATGCCAGTGTTGCACTCTGCACTTAATCCTTTACACTATAAATTCTAATTTTTTAACACTGCACAACACTGTCAATTCCCATGTGGTCTAGTGGCGAAGTATTCCAGTTTATACACTGTTTATTCACAAAAGCGTGCACGTGAGCAGCCATGGCAACGAGCATGAAGTCACGACGGTAGGTTGGCGGGAAATGGGGAGGATGCAGGGATGCTCTAGTGGACGTTGCTGAACAATGCACCAAAACACAGCTGTTCGTCATTGCACGGCAAATTTAAAGTAGGGATGAAATCATATTGACTTCCCCCCCCCCTTCATTTTGACATTTTTTTGGCCAATTATGAACCAAAGCCCAAAATTTTTGGTACCTGGGCATCTGGGTCTTAAAGGAATTACTGTATATTAACAGTAACTTTCATCCTGTTGTAATCCCTAAATCATTAACTGACAACACTGATATAACTTATGTTCAGCAAAGAAACGAGTCATGCAGAAAGGTGACGTGGATTAATTCATCGTCCACCGGCCCTGCGAAACTGACAATAAAATATACAACCACATGACAGAAGTCTGTTGCATGCAGAATACTGTAATTGTTGGTGATTTCAATTTACCAGTAACAAGTTGGACTGGATCCTTATCTTCAAACACAGGGTTAGACTTGTATACTATGGTAACTTACTTGAAGGCTCATTACATCAGTTTGTAGAGCAACCCAGGCGTGGAGAAAATATCCAAGATCTTATACTGACGACTTCAGAAAACTTAGTTCATAATGTTCAAGTAGGGGAAGAATTCAGTATGGTACTAATTATCATTGCAGTTACATTCAACCTCAGTTTCTTTAACCGCCCAAAATTGCAATTACAAGAAAATTCCAGACTACCAGAAAGCCAATTTTCACAAATTAAAACTAACTTTACGAGGCAATGAATGGGAACCGATTATTAAAAGTACAAATATACACACACGATGGGCAGAGTTCAAAGAAATCCTTAATAAGGCAGTTAAGGAATGTGTACCGATGCGTAATAGAAAACCAGTGAAACGTAAAAAGCCAAAATTGCGGAACAGTAATATTAAGAGTAGTCTTTCAGCAAAGAAACTTGCTTATCAGAAATACAAAGCCACTAATAATGAGGAGAATAAAGATATTTACCATAACTTATGCTGAAATGCTAAAATGTTAATGAAGCAAAGTAAGAAAAACCCTGAAGTGCATATTGAAAGCCTCAATAAATCAAACCCCAAAGAATTTTTCAGTTACCCCCGGTATATCAGAAAAGGAAAATATAGTATTAACACCAACAATAAGACCACTAGTATCAGCAGATGGTGAGTACAGTATACGAACGATGACCCCGATGTGGATAAAATTCTTAATACTTTCTTTACATCGGTATTTACAGTAGAAAGTCCATGCTTCATCCAAACATTGTCTTCCACACATGTAGATGAAGACAACTCACTTAATGAATTATTAATGACAGATGTACTCCTTTCACTAAATAAACTAAAGATAAATAAAACATCAGGGCCAGACAGAATATCGCCAAGAGTCTTAAAGGAGGCAAAAGACGAAATAGTGAAACCCTTAGCACATATATTCCATATCTCTCTCAGAAGCAGCAAGGTACCAAGTGGTTGGAAATTAGCATATGTAACTCTGATATTCAAAAGGGAAGACAAAGCTCAACCCAGCAATTACCGACCAATAAGCTTGGCATCAGTTGTCTGGAAGTTGTTAGAAACCATAATTAGAGATAAACTGGTCATGCATTTAGAACAGGACAATCTCATCAAAGACTCTCAGCACAGATTCCGAAATAAGCGTTAATGTCTTACTAATCTACTTGATTTTTTCAATTATATTATCAACTTGTACGACAGCACTAAATCAGTCGATGTCATTTACCTTGAGTAAAAAAGAAGCATTTGATAAAGTTCCACATATCTGACTTCTCGAGAAACTGCACGTCTATGGTATCAGGGGAAGTGTACTAAGATGGATTGAAAGCTGGTTTACAAATTGTAAACAGAGTTGTAATCAATGGTGAGGAATCAAACTGGAAAAATGTTATATGTGGGGTACCACAAGGATTGTTCTTGATTTATATAGACGACATTGATGAAGGCGTGTTTTGTAAAATATCAAAATATGCTGATGATACGAAGATTGGTAACAGAGCTGAAACCCCAGAACAAAGAATACTGATTCAAAGGGATCTTGATAAATTGCTTAACTGGGCAAAAAAATGGCAAATAACTTTAATACTGATAACTCCAAAGTTCTAAATATTGGAAGTAAAAATGAAAAATACAATGAATCATTCTCAACTCATGAATGTAAACCATGAACAAGATCTAGGAATATTTGTAACAGATGATCTAAAGCCAAGTAAACAGTGCAGAGAAACTATAAAGAAAGCTAACAAACTACAGTAGTTGGATTTATAGGTCGATATTTGAGTTCAAATCAGAAAATATAATTCTTACCCTGCACAATTCCTTAGTGCGTTCACACATACCCTGTACAGTACCATGTACAGTTCTGGTCACTGTATTTCAGGAAAGATGTAGAGAAATTAGAGAGAGTGCAGTGACAAGCAACAAAAATGATACCTAGACTTAGTAACAAATCATACGAGAAGCAATTAAATGAGCTAAAATCATTAAACCTATCAAAGCACAGACTACGAAAGGATCTGATTCAAGTATTCAAGATTATTAGGGGAACTGATAATATGGATGTTGACAAGTACCATACAGTACTTTGCAACTGATTGTTCGAACTATACTAGAGGTAATGGGTGTAAGATTATTGCAAGGCATTTCCAGTCTAATGAAGCCAAACATTTTTTGTTTAACTGGGTTGCTAACATTTGGAATTAACTGCCCAGGCATGTCGTTGATTGCAGTACAGTGAAGACATTCAAAAATCGCTTGGATAAGTATCTCGCTTCAAATCCCCAGCTAAACACCTTATGACTGAATAAAAATGTAAGCTGTTTTTCTAAATTTCTGATCGTGCTGAAACTATAGCAGGGAAATACTATGTAATTAGAGATAACTGTTGCTTATTGACACTTGTGGTGCACAGACATAGCAGGACAGAATATTGTTAACCACTTTTCAGTCTTTCCTATGAAAATTCCATGCCAGCTTTTCCACGCTACATGGTGGTCCTTCTCACTTTTTTCCTATCAGATTCGATTGGAGGGTTTGGTGGGTGGGGGAGAGGCTTCTTGCTTTACTATCCTTACCTTCAACTTGTAGAATTTGATATCATACTGATAGTCTTCTCTGTAACAAGCAGCCTCGAAAGGACCATTAGGTGTGCTGCTGTTTGCTTTCCTTTGTACTCCTTTGTATCCTCCCTCCCTCCCTCTATTCACTCCTTATTCCTCTCCTCACACCTCCACACACTTTCCTCTTCTTCCTTCTGCCACTGTTTCTCTTCTGTATTTTCGTTTCTTCCCTCCCTCATTCCTTTGAATTCTCACTTATACATTTTCTGTATTTGCTCTCTTCCTCCAGCCCTTCCCTAATACTTCCTCCTTTTCATCCATTCCTTTCCTCCTCTCTACTTCACTCCCTTTTCCCTTCCCTTCCTCCCTCCCTTTCCTACTCCTTTCCACTTCTCTCCCTTTCATCTTTTCTTCCATTCCTCCCTACCTTTCCACCTTTTTTTATTTCCTCCCTTCCTTACCCTCTTTCTTCTCTCCTTCCTTCTGCATCTTCCCTCTTTCTTCTTCACTTCCATTTCTCCCTTCTCTCCTTCCCTCCTCGGTTCCTTACTTCCCTCCTTCCATCAATTTTCTTCTTTCTCTCAACTTCTATCCTTCCTATACCCCTCCCTCTTCATTCCTGTATCTCAACACCTCAGACATAACACTATGTAAACATGGACCACAAGCCAATGTATATTACAAAGAGGAATCAACATCAGAACTTCCACTTTAACCAATTCAACACGATGACGTACTTTTTATTCTCGCTACGACTTTATATCATCGAAAAAAATAGTAAAATAATAATAATAATAAGGTATTAATGCAGTTTCAGACAGTCACAACCTTCACTTAGGCTAGTTAGGTTAGTTTTCAGTTAGGTTAAGGTAGTTAGGTTTGATCGGTTAGGTTAAACAGGTTAACTTGGTTGGGTATGGTTAGAAATAAAATCAGAACAGCCTTAACTGTCCAAAATGCAGATTATTTACCAATAATAACACTAAAAAAAAATAATAATTAGCAATAATAATAGGAACAAGACTTGTCCTTTGAGATACATGGCTGCTTAACCCTTTCTGAAGGCCCGCGAACGTTTCATATTTCCTTAACTCGACAACTAAATTAAACTAGGAGGTCATCCTGAAACAGAATGGGAGTGGTCTCTAGGTCCTCCAGTTCGAGGAATTTCTCATGCTGGATAAAAGCATCTGGAGATAGCATGAATGTTAAAAATATATACGTGTTCACAGTGATGATTAACCAGTCAAATCAATTACGCATCAACACTCACCTAATCCAAGTCTCCAGTTCTCATTCTTCTTATTTTCCACCCGTTTCCTTCCCCTAGCCCTTCTTTTCTCTCCCACCGTCTTCTCTGCATACTGAACGACGCGAATAAGCACTGAATATACTCAAGGATAATCACAGGTCGCTTAAAAGTCACGAAAATCAAAGTAACACACCACACCAAGCACGGTCAAGGCGTCAGGCTGCCTGAGGGTCCAAACATGTGCGGGACCACCTGCGCAATGACCATGGCCGCCAATCCCTAAGATCCTACTTAGGCTACTCCATTTGTAATATTTGCAGCTCTCTAGTCTTCTTAAATAACCCATAGTACTATTAATAAATTATCTGCTTAAATGGTAGCCTACTAAGATAATTATGCAAAAAGTATACCTGTTTTCAGCATTAAACATGAACTGCCCGTGACGCATTGCTCCCTATGTTGGCAGCCCTGATCGAGGTCCTCGTCAGTTTAGCTGGTTTTCTAGTTCCTAAACCTCATCAGTTTATTTTTGTACTCCATGCAATTTCTGTCCTTATCAAAAAGACATAAGTGAAGAAAGTACTGAAGTGTAAAATCCAGAAGATCTGCTGAGGAAGAGATGCTACAATAGTGATCATCTTAGGGGAAAAAAAAATAATAATAATAATTCGAGTTTTAGTTTGGGCAAATGAGATAATTTATATGCAAGATTTTATTAACCCCTTCAATCCCATGTTTTTATATTTCTGCTTTCTCCAAATGATTTTATTCAGCTAAGGAGAGACTTCTCGAACTGAAAAGGTTAGCTTTGGCCTTCCCTTCATTACGAGGTCTTTCCTAACATCATCTGAAGGTGGCAAAAACAAAATACAGGACGTCGTCGGACTGACGGGGTTAAGTACCATTTCAACGATAACTGAACACTAATAGACATCAAACAATGCAAAACAAATTGCCACTATAAATGTATCTTGTAATTAGATGGCTGAGTGAAATAAATCAGAGTTTTCAGGGTAAGTGATTAAATTAGCCTAAGTGACCCTGAGGCCTGGCTGCATCTACCGTGTGGGCCACTGAACCGTGTAATTAAATTGCCTGCTACTGACACAAAATATGAGCACCGAAATGTTTTTGGTACCGACATACCAGATTTCGTCGGAGCTATCATTACTGCATTTGAGATGACGTTCACTAACACTGGCAGTGAATCGGTGCTTAGACTTTTTTTTTTTTTTTTTTTTTTTTTTACTGAAAAATATCAGTGGTAGGTGGGGGGCGCTCACCATCCACTCACTCAATGTAGTGCTGCTTCGGTTGTCTGCCCTTTCCTCTCTCTCATCCTTCCTCTTCTGTCTTTCCTTCACGCTTTTCTATTTCTTTTGCCTACGGGTGACTTTACACTCCCTCTTCTGTCTTTCTTTCCTTCATTCTTTCCTCTTCCTTCTCCCTATGGGAAACTCTACACTGAGTGAAAAGCCAAATGGTTTCCTGTAAACCTGGAAACCATTTACTACGCTGGGTGGTAACCATATAACCATATTATGGAGCCTGGTTGTTTAGTAAGGTGCTCCAATAGGAATAAGCCTGTGTAGGTTTACATCCAGGGATGGTTGGGGTGTGTTGCTCACGTAATGCCACTCAGGGATGAGGGAGGCTGGTGACGTCACTCTCATCTTAAATGTCAGGACCAACTTGCCCAGCCCCGGGTTCCTACGCTCCTCATGGGGCGACCTAGGATTGGATGATGGATGGATGAATATATCAAAAATACTTAATGGTGAATATTTCTGAAACACCAAATACCAAGACCCGCAGCATTTGCAGGGAATATTATTGCGTTGTTTGGCAGCACGAATTAATGTGAACAACTTTTTGCAGAGGAAACCGAGTCCAGTTACAGACTCCAGATCACAATGAACCTTGATATGGAGCTGCAACATCAGATTTTCCTCCAAGCTCTGGCAAATCAAAGACATCTAGACCCATGTAGGCTAACTTACCGAAAATAGTAATAATGACTGAAGTAAAAAAAACAAACAAACAAACAAACATGAATCATGGGTATACAACTGTGACTTAATCGTTCACCTTTCCATACCTGATCATGTAGTGAAAATACTGAAGTAGAAAAGAATCTCCTACGTTAGTTGCCAATGAACCTTCCACCTGGCCACCAACCATGCTAAAGAAGGTTAGGAATCATGTCACGTAAGAGTAAACATCTATAGTAAGGACCCAACTCATTAGAAACTGAATAAGTAAAAGAGGTAATGTGATTTTTCCATAAAAGATGACAAGAAGAGTAAATATAATAAATAAAGAAAAGGAGGGAGAAGACTTGTTTTACTGAAGACTTAGAAATGAACTACAGGAAAGTGAGAAAAAAAGAAAGTGAAGACACGGCTACCAGCCCAAAGAGCAATGAACAAACGTGCAGACAACATACGGTACAAGTTAAATATGTTGTAAATAAAAAAACAAGCAATATAGTACTTAACCTTCTCAGTCATATAGACGTGCTTTGCAATTTTGTTTAGGCTGACAACGAACGATTCTATTGAGGCAAATTACTAGCAATGAAAAGGTTATCAAGACAGTTTTTTTTAACTTTTGTCCCCCTAGGTTTGACCTCTGCTGAATAACATCTGTCGGCAGCCTCAGTTAAATCCGAATTGCGTCCGTTGTGTTGTTGCTGTTATGACTCCATGCTCATCTTGACGTGAACCCAGTGGACTGCAGGCTGAAGTGTCCATAGTGTATAGTGTGCATAGTAACAAACGGAATGTCAGTACTCACCTTGGCCAGCTTGCGCTCGTCCCTGCGTAGTTTATCAGGCAGCTCCATAGTCTTGCTGTGGAGCGCCTGCCAGAAGTTTGACCTCTTTAGACTTAGACTGAGTCCGCGCCTGCCCCTGTCCTGTCCCCCCACACCCCCTCTCCCCTTCCTCGACCCCTTCTCCACCGCGCCCCTGAAGGAGAACCTGTCTGGGGCATTCCTGATGGAGGAGGAGGCGCCTGAGGAGGAATGGGCTGCTGGCGATGATTCCGTTCTGGCTCTGTTTCTGTCGGTGTTGACCCGCTGGTCCATGTTGGTGGTCTTGGGTCGTGCCAGGTCATTATAATGCTGCACCGTCGTCAGCTCGTGGGACCCGGCACCCTCCGAGGACAGGTCGTTGAAGATCTTGGTGGTGGTAGCCGTGGTGGCAGCTGGTGGCGGTGGTGGTGTGGGAAGGAGTGATGGTGGTGGTGATGGTGGGGGAATGAATGATAATGGTAGTCGTGCTAACAACAGTAACTGTGGATTTAATAATGGTGATAACTGAGGTGGTTACTGGTGTCTAAAGGCTGACTGTGATGGTAGTGGTTCTGTGCTGACTGTGATGGTGATTGTTATAATGGTGGCAGTAGCTGTGACTTTAGGATTAAAATGGTGCCTAAAGATGCTGTCTGTGATGGTGGTGGTTGTGATGAAGGTAACGGCAGTAGAGGTTTTATGACTGGTGATGACTTAGGTGATTAATGCCGCGATGATGGTGACTGTGGAGGTGGGGCCAGGAATTATTATCTGATGACTGGTGATGACTGTGACTGGTGATGCCTAAAGGTGCTGCGTGTGATGGTGACAGTCAGGAAGGTGTCAGTGGTGAGAGGGGGAATGGTAGCAATGGTGGCAGTGGTTGCTGGGAGTAAAACTATGGCAGTGATGTTACAGAAAAGCTAGATCACCTTCACTCCTCCTCTCTCCATCACAGTACCACACCACACCTGTCCCGTATCATGGTGTGGCCTTAGGAATGGTCGGGGTGGCCGTAGTGGTGGTTGTCAGATGGTCGTGGTTGTGGAGGTGGTGGTAGGTAGAGGTAGTGGTGTTAGTTGCAGCTAGGGTAGTGGTATTCAATGTGGTGGTAGGTGTGGTTCTAGCCTCTGGGTGGTCGGTGTGATGATGGGAGGGGTGTTGGTGTTGATGTGATGATCTTAGTGATGAAGGAGTGTTGGTGTGATGAACTGAAAGGGGAAATGTAATGAGTGACTGATTCTAATAATGGTGAGATGAAGATGATGGAGATTGTGATTCTAGTGACTGAACATGGTGGCCGTTATGATTCTACTGATGGTATGGTGTGGTGGTGATGGTGCGGGAGGGTGATGGTGATGGTGATGGTGATGGCTGGTGACGCTGCTCCCTGACGTCACTATGCGCCGTCTGTGTGGGAGAGAAAGAAAACAAAGCGTCACAAACACATACATCAATACCACAAAGCTTTCCACACACAAACGCCACAAAAAGGGTCATAAACACACAAAGCGTCAAAACATAAACATCACTAAGCTTCACAAACACACTCTCATACACAATTATCACAAACACAATCGTACAAAGATATCACGTGTCGCCAATACACTTTCATACACATACACAAGCATCACAAAGCGTCACACACACACACACACACACACACATCAACCCAACTTCACAAACTCACACTCATACATCATATTCCATAGAAACTCATACATATAAAACACCACAGAGCATAGAAACTCGTATATATAAAACACCACATAGCATAAAACACACACACACACACACACACACACACACACACACACACACACACACACACACACACACACACACACACACACACACCAGTGGCCAGATTCACGAACACTTACAATCAACACTCCGTCGCAACTGAGGATCTTATTTGGAGAAAGGACAAGAAAAGATGGGCACAGGACCTTTCAATCTCTCTTGTCTTCCTGCAAAAACAAAGTACCAGTTGCGACAGGGAACTGACCGTAACTGTGACTGTCAATGTCCCTCCAAATCGCCCATGCAGTACAGGGGGATCACAGCATTATTGTATTCGTCACTGTAATAATAATAATAATAATAATAATAATAATAATAATAATAATACACGGGATGGGTAGGATACCGAAAGAGGAATGGCAAAGACAAAAGTACAACTGTGGTTACGGTGCCCGGAGAAACTGCTCACATATATCGTAAATTCAAAGAGAAAGAATTCGGCTCCACGTCACACAAAAATACATGAATGATGATTAAAATAAATAAATAAATAAATTTTAAAACCTGTGGGACGGAGAATATTTTATCGAATGCCGAGTTCGAGGTGAATCCTTGTTACAAGCCAAATTAGCAAGAACGGCCTGTCTCTTTCCTTGTCCTTCGCGAGCCAACCCACCTCAACACCCGTCCTTCCACCAAAATACGGCAGCAGAACGACTCTCTCTCTCTCTCTCTCACACACACACACACACACACACACACACACACACACACACACACACACACACACAGTAGGTTTAGTAGCATAGCTTACGGTCCGTCCACACGTGCGCTGGAACAAGCGCTGGCAACATGTAAACAACATAATAACGAACAAGATGCAAACATGACGGGAACAGCAGCGTCCAGATCATGTTGGTAACACCATAATGAAACCTCCGCCGCTTAGTATGGACAAACTTATCCCATCACCTCTTTTGCCAGCAGGTTTGAAGCTGCACTATAATAGGTTTGCATACATCTGTCCAAATCCTGCTGCATACATGTATCCAAACATGTTGCCAGCTGGGCTGTCAACACATGTTCGGGTACACGTGTGGACGCGCCCTTATGTACATCGGTTTCTATCCTTAATCAGTGTCTTTTCCCTCCTAATCTTCCATATCTCGTTTCTCACACAATCCCTTACCACTGCCAACATCACCATCATCATCACAATTACGGCCTTCCAAGCTACCACCAATCCTCAAACTCACTCTTATGTACCTTACAATAGTTTTCTGTGAGTCTTCCTCTCATCAACAGACCGCCTTACTTCACATCTTTTAAGAATCTCCATATTTCATGCCGTCCTACACCTATTAGCAACCTATTAGTGATTCCAAAACTCTCTCCCTCCCTCCGCCTTTCCTCTGCTTCACCGTCAACGCCGCCATTAGAGGGAACAAATGGAAGCTGTAAACCTAATTAGCATAAATACGTGACTGGGAAGGGATATCTCAAGTCTCGCCCTCACCCTCCTCACCAGGCATCATAGGGCCGCGGTGAAGGGGTGATGGCTGGGGAGTGGGGTAAAGGTAGGGTGTGGGGGTGAAGGGTGGGCTATGTGGGAGGGGGGGGGAAAGATGGGGTGTGTGGGGGTGTAGGAGGGGGAAGATGGGGTGTGTGAGTGGGGTGTATGGGGGAAGATGGGGCGTGTGGGGGATACAGGAGGGGGAAGATTTGGTGTGAGTGGGGTGTATGGGGAAAGATGGGGTGTGTGAGCGGGGTGTATGTGGGAAGATGGGGTGAGAGAATGAAGGTGTATGAGGGAAGATGGGGTGTGGGGACGGAGTGGTTTGGGTGAAAGTTGGGAGAAATGAAAAGGAGTGACGGTGTGATGGATGGGGGTGCGGTAAGGAGGTTAGTGAAAAGTGGATCAAGGGAAGGTAGAAGGTGGGGGTGGTGGGGTAGGTGAAAGGTGCAGGGTGGGGTAGATATGATGTGGCTAAGAGGTGAAAGAAGGGGTTGGGAATGAACAAGGTTGCGGTAGAGTAGGAAAGTCAAAGATGAGCGAATGGAAGGGAGGGGATTGGGAGTTAAAAGGATAGAGAGGTAAGGCGATGTGGTGGGGAGGTGAAAGATGTGGGAGGGGAAGGGGAAGGGGGAAGGAGGGGGATTTATCTGAAAGGTGGCGGTGATCTCATTAGTGACGTGTGGCTTCCTCAGTTATTGGATCTGATGCTGCTGCTGGAGGGGATGTGGCGGCAGCATGAAAGGAAGGATGAAGGTGAGGTGAAGTAGATGAAAGGATGGATGAATGGAGATGAAAGAATGAATGAGAGATGAATAAGGGATGGATGAAGGAGATGAAGAGGGGATAGATGAAGATGAATACGGGATGAATGAGGGATATGAATAAGGGATGGATGAAGGAGGTGAAGATGGATGAAGGAAATGAATAAAGGATGGATGAAGGAGATGAAGAAGAGATGGATGAGGGAGATGAATAAGGGATGGATGAAGGAGATGAATAAGGGATGGATGAAGGAGATGAATAAGGGATGGATGAAGGAGATGAATAAGGGATGGATGAAGGAGATGAATAAGGGATGGATGAAGGAGATGAATAAGGGATGGATGAAGGAGATGAAAAAGAGATGGATGAAGGAGACGAATAAGGGATGGATGAAGAAGATGAAAGGATGGACGGATGAAGGAGATGAATAAGGGATGGATGAAGATGAATAAGGGATGGATGACGGAGATGAAGAAGAGATGGATGAAGGAGATGAATAAAGGATGGATGAAGAAGATGGAGATGGGATGGATGAAAAGATGAATGAATAAGGTGAATGGAATGATGAAAGGAGATGAAAGGAGGGATGGATGATGAAGACGAATGGAAGGATGGATGATGAAAATGAATGGAAGAACTGATGAAGATGAAAAGGGGACAGATAAAGGAGATGAAGGGACGAATGAATAAGATGAATGGACGTAAAGATGAAGATGACGAATGAAATGATGAATGAAGGAAATGAAGAATCACTGAACAAGCTGACGGGAATGATGAGAGAAAATGAAAGGAAGGATGAATGAGGGAGATGAAAGGAAGGATGGCTAGTGGAAATGAAGGGGATTAGAGGAGAGATGGATTTATGACGAAACAGGAGGAAGAAAGGGTGGGTGACGGAGATGAAAGGAAGAAGGAATGGTGAAGAGGATGAAAGAAAAGAAGGACAAAAAGGTAGGAAGATGGGAGGGGCAGATGAAAACAACATGTGTATGGAAGAAGAATACAATAAAGGAAGGAAGAAAAACAACATAAAGGCAGATGACCAAAACTGAAGGGCGGCCGAAAAAATGCAATGAAGGAGAATCAAAAGAAAAAACGTAAGGAAGAATAATGTAGCCCGAAGGATGAGAAGAAAAAAGCAAAGTGAAAAACTGAAAGGAAAGACAAGGGGATGGAATGCATGTGAATAAAATGAATGGGAAAAATGTATGTGAAGGACTGGTTGAGAAAATTATGTAAAAGAAAGGAAGGATATGGACAGTTTGAGGAAAGAACTGTGAAGAATGTGTTAAAAAAAAAAAAAAAAGTTGAGAAAGAATGTGTGTGTGAATGGATGAGAAAGTATGCGTGTAAAAGAAAGGATGGGAAAGAATGTGTGTAAATGAAAGGATGGGAAAGAATGTGTGTGGAAGAGGATGAGAAAGAATGTGTGTGAAAGAGAAGCTGAGAAAAAGATTGTGTGAGAAAAGAGAGGATAAGAAAGAATGTGTGACAGAATGAACGATCAATAATGTGTGAAAGGATGATACAGAAATTATAACAAAAAATAAAAAAAATAAAAATGCAGAACTATAAGCAATGACCGCAAAAAAAAAGACAAAGAAATTATGATACAGTGTGAAAATTAAAGAGACTGGTATAGAAAAAATGATAAAAAAAAAAGATGAAAGTGTGAAAGGATAAAAAAGATGAGTGATAAAGAAACAATGATAACGTGAAGGAAGACATGGTAGAGAAAGGATGAGGGGGAAAGGATGGCAAAAGTGGGATGAGAAGGAACGTAAATAATAGGTGTTTTGGGGGTATGAAAAGCTTAATTTTAAACAGTGACTAGTGCGTATAGCTTTCCCTTGCATCAGCCTCCCACGAGAGACATCAGGGTGCTACATTAACAACCATGTACGCAGCGAAGACATGGTGATACTCAAGATGTCCACTGCAATCACACCGCAGACCCGGTTCAAATCCGGACCGCGGAGAGCTGTCGTGCGGACCCCAGTACCCCTCCCCCTCTCTCTCTCTCTCTCTCTTTCTCTCGAAAAAAAAAAAAAAAAAAAACTAATTTGTCATTAAAAGTAGGTCAGCACTTACTATTATTTGGTTATTATAACTTCTCAAAATAAAATAGTTTGACTTTTTTTTTTCTTTTTTTTTTTTTTTTTTAATTATGCCTGAAAAAGTCGACGCTCATTCAGTTTTCTATGAGGCAACAAATTATGGGAAAACTCATACATCAACATACCACTGCATCCACCAGTCCGTCCTGTGTGCTGGTGAGGGAGATGACTATGCTCTGTGATCATGGAAAAGGTAATGAAGTTAGTCAACCTCCTGAGAGCATCATCATCACTACAGTATCGGCAAATGTGTAACTTTTTGGCTGTCAGTGCCAGGTATGGTGATATACTCCCGCACAACAATGTACGGTGGTTGAGTAAAGGCAAGGTTTTGGAGCGATTTTGGAGTATCAGAAAAAAGATACAGGAATTCATAAAAAACCAACCAAGTGCTAAAGCAAATCAGTTTTCAGAGTTTTGGGAGTATGACAAGGAAATGGAAAGGATAGTATTTTTATCAGACATCACTTCTCATCTCAGTGCTCTCAATGTCAAACTACAAGGAGAAAACAACACGAAGTGTGATCTGATTTCTGCAGTTCGAGCCTTCCAGAAGAAACTGGAACTTTTCAGAAATGACCTGCAGGAAGAACTTCACCAATTCCCCAGACTTTTTGAAGCATACCAACTGAGGGAAAGGTCACAATTATACTGAATTCATCGATAAGCTGATTAACAACTGTAAAGCTCGTTTTGGTGATTTTTCACTAGGAAGTCTGCTGTTGCTTTTTACTCACAACTCTTTCATGGTTACAAATGTCTCCCTGTTTTCAGACGAAACATAACAGACATTCAAGTGCGTAAATGCTGCATCAATTCAAATGGAACTAATTGACCTGTATGAAAATGTGACCTTAAAAGAGGAGATTGCTCACTGTGATCCTGTCACATTCTGGAAACAGAAGGTGTCACAAGCTATTTTCTCTAACTTGCATAAACTCGCAGTGCATGTCCTGACGATGTTTGGGGCCACTTACTGTTGTGAATCGGCTTTTTCTACTATGAATTTAGTGACAAGCAAATACCGCTCCAGAATCACCAATGAACACCTTCATCAATATCTGAGATTAGCTGTCATATCCTTTGTTCCTAAGTTCAAGGAATTAGCGAAGCGCAAGAAATGTCACTTTTCACATTAATGAAAATTTCGGATGATCAATCACTCAGCGACAAATCTGCACTAGTAATATTTACGTTTTCAGTTAGTGCAGTATTTTATAGTAATAGATATTTTACCCAGTTTCTTTATTACCCAGGATTTCTCTTCAACAATAAGGGAGGATAGGTTTTTTTTTTTTTTTTTTTTTTTTTTTTTTTTTTTTCATCCCTGTACATTCTGATTTCTGAAGTTGGAATCTATGAATATATTATGAAGATTAATATGTTTGTACTTCATGTAAATTGTAATGTGTGCTCGTATCAGATGCATCTTCCCACATTATAAATTAAGACTACCATCCAGACCTTTGACACGTGGGAAATTGTGTTTCTGGACCTTCACAAATAGTAACTGAGAACCCCTGCCGTAGACAGAGAGAGCGGACGTCTGAATAGTAGGGCGGGACGCGAGGGAAAGAAGGAAAGCGTGGTTAGGGGCCATTCCTTTGTGGCAGGTACTAGAGGTTAATCGCTAATGAGGGAAGGGCTAGGTCAGGAGTCCGTCCCTCTGCACCTGTCGGTTTTGATGTTTCTCGCTCCTATAGACTAGCGTAGGATGAATTCAAATGTTAATTCTAGCTCGTGGATAGGCAGATGTTATATAAAGCCATACACGAGCTAGGAGCGGGTTTAAAACGGAGTATGTATGTGTTTGTGGAAGTACCTTATGTCGTCGTCGTCTTCGTCCTCTCTCTCTCTCTCTCTCTCTCTCTCTCTCAACTTCCGAAATTAGGTTACATACATTAAGTTACGTGCAACCTTACCCCCACACACACACACACACACACACACGAATGCAACATGAATACTTACCCACACAGTAAATGGCATATACAGTATAAAACACGCTCACACACACCTTGATACACCTGCCTTGCAAGAGCAGACAATTCAACAAACTCCCACACGCTAACACCTACACATGTAAAGATCTGTAAATATTCACACACATGTACGTAGGTTAGGGTCGTATGCTTAAATATGAAATCGAGAAGTGGGACGCAGACTCCAAAAGTTTGATGATGATTTTTTTTGTTTTAATATTTGACCGAACGTATCTGGCCTTCCTAAATGGTTGCTGACTGCATTCTATAGTATGGGATGCAGGCTAACCATACGTAATACCCTCAGGTGTTCCATAAATGACCGTCAAATATCAGGGTCTTGCACTTCACCTTTAATAAATGTTATCACACACACACACACACACACACTAAAAAAAAATGGCCTTATAAATACATAGACTAGAAATAGCGCATAAAAATAATCATATACTTCAAGAATCGGACAAAATTGTTTATTCTCAACCTCTTCATCCCGAGAACGTCATTTTATTCCCCTTAAAACCAGACGATTTTATTAAGCTTAGGAAAACACCTTATTAATGAAGCGGTTAATGAGCTTTCTCCAGGGCTGAATGAAGTCCTTGGGAGAGTTCGAAAATAAATATAAAGAGACGCGACTATCGTATTCAAGTGTGTGTGTGTGTGTGTGTGTGTGTGTGTGTGTGTGTGTGTGTGTGTGTGTGTGTGTGTGTGTGTGTGTGTGTGTGCTACTTCCAGACTACTTTACTTAGGGGTTAATGGAAGCCGTATGGAACCCTTTAATTTTAGAAGTCTCCCCTGCACTAAATAATGTCACCTGGAAACAGCGAAAATTTCTATCTATCTATCTATCTATAGCCCGACCGCAGACAAAACGCCTCCAAGTCGCTCTGTCACCCACCAATTGACTGCCCTCCCCCCAGCTCACTCCCCCCTCCCTCATATACCTCTCAACTCCATCCCTCCACTTTCACAAGTATTCAAAAATTCACCATCCAACTGAAATGGCTAATTCAAGGCCACTGAAGCGAGATGAAGCTAATTGTAACCCGAGGCTAATGAGGGTCAAGAGGTGATTAGGACAATAGCTAATAATGAGGTTGAAAGACTAATTACTCTTCATTAAGTGGAGGGCGTTCTTGATTGATGAGCCTGAATGTCACTGTCTTAATTACCAGATCCGAAAGCTAACACAGATTCTCTCTCTCTCTCTCTCTCTCTCTCTGTTCCATCCATCCAATTATTCTTCCATTCGTTCACACTTTCTCCATCTTTTAT
>NC_136977.1:60826821-60949321 GCF_032717465.1 Coenobita brevimanus
TATATATATATATATATATATATATATATATATAGATATATATATATATATAAATTGGTATTACGCCTGGTATCCCCGAAGGGCTAAGGCGTTGCCTCTGGGTAGAGGACTTTTGGACTGGAGCGTGTAGCAAAATATATATATATACTCGTACATACCCAAAACAATACAATCGTCAGGAATTTGCACAAATGAAACAGAAACAAAGCCTGACGAACTGAAGTGGACTGCACGAGTTCCTAAAAACAAACTACAAAGAAACATTCCGCTAGTTAAAACAAAAAAAAAATGCCAGTAAACAGCAAATAAATAAATAAAATTCAGCCGTCCCGTACACCTGGGAAAAGTGTAATGCGTGAGGGACTAAAATTAATATAGGTCATAAGAAAAGATGACTGGCAAAGGGGAAAAAGAAATCCAAAACTGAATAAACGCGCCAGGATGCCATGACTTGTAGCATTAAATGGTCACGGTATTAAAGTGTGTGTGTGTGTGTGTGTGTAGACTCGTCCATCTTACTAAAATAAGAAGAGTGGACTCGCGCAGATGGTGGAAGCCCGTCAACGGTATTAAAGGACAGATTCATATTTCAAACTATCGACTGCACGAGACCATTCCAGCAGACTAACTATACCTGCAAGGCAACGTACCGCTCTTCCACTGGCTATACATATGCTAGCATGTGGCACCGCGAGAGTCACTAAACCCAGGCTACAAAGAAACATGGCATTACGCTGAGCGGAAAAAAAGAGGGAACTCACCAACAGATAGGAATATACTAAAATGAAACGCCGAGACCACGGACCCCGAGCTGTGGACTCAAAGCGTCGCTCTGTATGCCTCCGCCAAGCCTTGCACACAGAACCGCTATACAACCTCCACGACCTTGCTGACCTAATCAGTTCATCGTCCCTTCATACTGAATCACTGACAAAAATCTGGTCGAAATCAGTCGAGGGGTTCAGGAAATACCGCGCCCACAAAGATAAACTAAATCGACCCAATATGACCTTGATTTTTGACCCCTTGACCTAGCTGGCTTAATCAATTCATCATCTCATACTTCATCACCGACAAAACTTTAGTGGAAATCCGTAAATGGGTTCAGGAGACACCGCGCCCAGACCAGCATCACAGACACAAGGACCCACGCACAGGGAGACCAATCACTTAATGCCTTCACCATAGATGGCCGGAGGCATAAGAAGAACGCGATCAAATAAAAGGAGTCAACAGCTGTACCTTGAGTAAAGCTGAGTCTAGTGGGATAAGAATCACACACACACACACACACACACACACACACACACACACACACACACACACACACACACACACACAATTAAACCCACCTGCAGAAACGTCTATACTAAAGAATGAAGTGACGACATAAAAGAAACTGTGTAATGTCAGGAGTTTAATACAAGCCAAAAGGAGGCCTGGCAGTGGGGTGAGGATGTGGGTCACCGCCAAACAGGGCAGTGTAAAACGGATTTCCCCAGGGACCGTCCGCTACCATCACGCATCTGTCTCCACCCACAAACACACACACACACACACACACACACACACACACACACACACACACACACACACACACTCCACTTTTACATGTGTCATTCCCCCGCCTCTCCCCCCCTCCCCCACCGCCTATCCTATCCCCTCTCCTCCTCAAACCATTTCCATCCCTCACCTTCCCCTACACTCTCTCCCCCTCCCCCTTCTCCATCCACGCCCTCCCCTTTTTTTCTCTCACTCCTTCCCCTCCCCTCCCTCCTTCTTGAAGTAAAATAAATCATTCTACCAAACGTCACTCAAGATGAGGAAAACTGTTTGAGAGAGCGAGAGAGAGAGAGAGAGAGAGAGAGAGAGAGAGAGAACGGGGACATGGAGAGAAAGAAAATGAAAAACGAGGTCATGTCAAGTTTGCATGAGGACACCTGGTGGGATGATCTTTTTTTCTCTCTCTCTCTCTCTCCCCATCAAAGGTAGCACTATTATAATCACGCAGTCCCCCAAACACTCAACCATTTACTTGACACACATAGACGTCCTCCTCCCGATACACACACACACACACACACACACACCGCTCGCTGGTGCAGTGGTAACGTTCCCGCTTGCCAACTGGTGGACGTGAGTTCGAGCCTCGCTCAGGTTGCGAAAAGTTTCACTGACAAAGTGGGTGGTTACTGTCCCCCTTGAGCAAGGGGACGGGTGTGTGAGTGTGTGAAGGTCACAGCCTTGCCCTTAGATCGGATTATATGAGCTCTCAGCTCCCTTCCGGGAGGGTAAAAGCTGACGATCACGACCATCAAGTGATCCTGACCGACCCAGTGAATTACACACACACACACACACACACACACACACACACACACACACACACACACACACACACACACACACACACACACACACACACTACATTCCCCTGCCGCCCCACAGTCGTCCTGGTACCAAAACTGCGTCAGCGCGTCGGAATAACCACGGGCGATGCAGGTGGGTAATTAGGCTCATTAAGGGCCCCATCAGCACTGCCACTCATCTGACCTGCCCTGCCTTGAGATACTAATGTGGTCCGTCACCAGTTAATTAGGAATGGTGTTTTAGAGAGGGAGTTGTGTCGCGGAAATTGAGGGAAACGATGTGTTGGTGTACTGTACATGTGAGGAGACTAGCTGACGACACCATACATACATGCATACATACACAGACACGCAACTGATACATGCAAAGATACCTAGACATACTGATGCATACATACACATACACACAACTAATTCACTGACACATGAAAGTACATATATATATTGACGATCATTCTCTACCTTTCCCTTATGCTGCAGGTACTGATAAACTACCCGTGAATATACATATTAAATTGCTTAATAAATCGTCTCGTTTATAAAGGCTCCAGTATGCTTGGATGCGTTGGCCTTGGTCATCTAATGGCGGCTCTCTACGCGCTCGATCTCTGGCAGCCTCCATATTCAGTCCCTTATCCGTAAGATCACAGTCTATGACCTCGTTCCAGGTCTTTTCGGTCTGTCTCTCACAACGCTATCCCAACGTTCAAATTCTCGCACCTTCCGCATCCAAATGTCATTCTCCATACTTTCAACATGCCCAAACCATCTCAGTCTCTCCCTCCTCATCACAACACCAATGCATTTCAGTCCCATCCTTCCTTTCAACTCTTTCATTCACAATCCTAACCCTCCCCCCAGGCCTCGCATTCAAAGACGTACAATATTACACATCCGTCTAATCACTGTCATTTCTGTATGTTTGAGCCTACGTATATCCTTACCTTTACTGCCCAAGTCTTACTACCATACAGCATTTCACTCCTAACACATCCGGCATATATCTATCCATAATCCATATCTAACTATCTATCTATCTATCTATCTACCTACACACACACACACACACAAACGGAACCCACATCTAGACCATTTTCTCATCTTAGCGACCACTCAGAGCACAGAGCAAAGAAACTAATCTTCTCATCTAAGCTGAATATATTTGCCAACTCAAAAAAAAAAAAATAAATAAATAAATAAATAAAATTAACAAGGAACAATCGTAGCAAAGGCGTTATTGTCAGTGTGCATTCATTACCTTCCATTCTGTGCCTCAATACACTGTTCCCCGTGTTGATCTATTTAGTCACGTCTCGATGACCACTGGCGGCATCAAACCCCTAACAATGCGTTGGACGAAGCGGAATATATCAACAGAAGAGAAAGGGTAGAAGGACACGACATGCTTTTACTGAATATATAAATACAGCATATAGCATTACGAATATACAGTTGTTCTACATTATTGTAATTATGAATACCATTACACTACGCGCGTGCCCGCGCGTACACACACACACACACACACACACACACACACACACACACACACACACACACACACACACACACACACAGCCTTCCTGCCACCTCACCCCAGCTGCGCCTCCTTCGTCAGTGCCAAATTCCTTAAAACTGTGAGGTATTTCACTTGCAGGCGTGGAAATGGCCACATCACTGAGATATATAGCCCGGTCTTGTCAGTATCTTCGTCTCTCTCTCTCTCTCTCTCTCTCTCTCTCTCTCTCTCTCTCTCTCTGTTACCTCATTTCTCACAGTATTACAGGACGTACATACATACATATATATATATGCAAACTAACCACAGGAGAAATGAAAGGAGCGACAGTGAGTACTTTCGTATATTACATCTTCAGAGTGAGACAGAAACATAAAGGGTAGAGGTCTTTTATGCACACCCGCAGCAGGTATATACTGCTGCTTAACTTAAGACCTAGAGGATTAATGCTTGGTGTGTCCCACACAGGTGTGACTACACCACCAGGAGATGACAGGGAACAATCACGTGTTAGTCTGGGGGATACTGCTTTAAAATTAATTCAGTTAACAATTTATCACACTTAAAATGACCATAGCTCATGTTTACATTCTTTTCATATGTGCCAGAAATTAGACAAGATTCTATTACATTTCTTTCATCTAAGCTTTTTGATCTTGCTAGAATCTTGGAGCCTGTCCAGTCAATATGGTGATCACTGGATACTTTGTGCTGAAATAAACCACTACTCTGTTGGCCTGTCCTTACACTGTATTTATGTTGTGAGATTCTAGTTTCCAAATCGTTTCCAGATTGTCCTATGTAAAATTTGTTACAGCTTTTACACGGGATTTTGTAAACAACGCCTGAATTACTGAAAGGGCTGTTCTTGATGAGTTTTTTTTTTGATGGCGTTCTCATATTTGAATACTACTTGTACATTAAGTTTCCTCAGTATGTGAACAACATCAAGAAAATTTTCATGGAAGGAGAGGACAAGGGTTCTTTGAATGTTCTGGCAATCTGGCTTATTAGTTTTCCCTTCAAGGAATCGTTTCTTGGCTGTATTGTGGCACTGAGTTAGTATGCTTTGTGGATATTTTAGCTTCGTTCCAATACTCTGAATAATTTTTAGTTCATCATCTAAAAATTCTGGGTCTGAAACTCTATATGCTCTTAGGTACATGGATATGAACACAGATCTTTTTACATTAATATGATGGTTTGAATAGTAATAAACATATGACGTAATATTTGTAGGTTTTCTGTATACCTTAGTCTTCAAAACATTTTGGTCCCTGATAACTTTTACAACCAAAAATGGCAATTCATTATCCATTTCCATCTCATGTTCTGTGTGCCACTACCTGCTGCGGGTGTGCATAAAAGACCTCTACCCTTTACGTTTCTGTCTCACTCTGTCTGAAGATGTAATATACGAAAGTACTCACTGTCGCTCCTTTCATTTCTCCTGTGGTTAGTTTGCATACATATCTTCACGGTGAAGTGAAGTCTCTGCATATATATATATATATATATATATATATATATATATAATATATATATATATATATATATATATATATATACTTCTGTTACTTCATTTCTCAAGGTATATTTCTCTCTCTCTCTCTCTGCTACCTCATTCTTCACGGTATGCTGTCTCTTCCCCCCCCCCTCTCTCTCTATCTCTCTTTCTGAAAGCCAAGGAGGAGGTGGGCTGAGAAGAGGTGCTCATCTCCTCAAGTTCCCCTTCCTCGCGGCAGTAAGCAGGCTTAAAGAAAATGGAAAGGAGGTCACACTCACACAGACCTCAAAAAATAAATAAGAAAATAAATAGAACTGCCACCTTACTCTTTTCTTGCATATTATACATGTGGCTTTATTACAGAATGGGAATATAACTTGAAAACTAGTAAGTGCCATTAAAAATACTAGTAACGAAGAAGTGCCTCCTTAACCCATTCACCCCGATTACTTTTTCTTAGTCTTGCTATATCTAAGCGATTTTACTCACCGTAGGGAGGGATTAAATATGATCTGAATTAAACCTCTCACTTTAAGCTCAACAAAATTTTGGATTAAAATTCTCTCTCTCTCTCTCTCTCTCTCCACACACACACACACACACACACACACACACACACACACGAAACGAATGATCACTGGGGCGGAGGATATTCGCTGCATTCATAACTCCCACACACCTGTAATCACCCAGCCCTTGCATCCACCTGCCTCACTGCACTCACCTGTTATTGCCGTTATTAAGCCCTTGATTGCTCCTCGCCCGTTTTCCTTTATTATTCCGCCTATCTCCAAACAATATTACATAGGTTAAGGAAATCTCTATGGAAGGTTAACACGAAATAAGGAACCGTGAAGTGTGATGGAAAAGTGGTTGACTGGCGAACCGGAGTGACCATACCCATTGTTTGTTTACCAGTGCAGGCCACGGTATTATGTACAAGCAGCAAGCAGCATTATGTAGCGGAAGTAACAGTGCATAGAGCTAAGGACACGTAGGGAAAGTAACACTATCTTTAGTTAATAACAGTACGCAGAGGAAGTACCAGTATGTGAAGGAAGTAACACTGTGTAGAAAAAGTCTAATTTGAGTAGGACGATGATATGAAAGTGACTCAAGTGACCTTCAGTACACCAGTCTGCACTTGCAAATGGACATCGGACAGTCCTATCTGTGAACCACCTGAACTTGTACTATGACCCAGGACCTATACTCGCGACAGACAGGTGGCGGAGAAGCACCTCCCTCAGGGAGGAGTGAGGAAAAGGCTTTCCTTCTCTCGTCCCTGATTGGTCTATGGAGATGAGCAGAACGAGGATGTGTGAGAGCGCTTATATTTCCCTCTAGTCCTGTCACCAAATTGATCGCTATTGTTCGAAGCTCTATTATAGTGCTACAAGTGTCTTCCTTCTCATCCTAAGATCTCTCCAAAAGGCATAACTGTGCGCCTTTCCGCTTCGCGTGGAGTGACTGCAGCACCAAACGTTGTATACCACTGCAATTCTTACCTACTGAGAGTGACACCTTCGCGCGGTAGCACCGATATAGCCAGCCAACTCAGCTCTCCGGTTACACAAAAACTCTGAACTAATCTTACTTCTCTGTCCCCCACAGGGTTCACGTTCAAATGACCCTGGGGTTGCATCAGACTAGAGGGCAGATCTGACTAGTAAACAGACTCATCCCTTCCCCACGACAATGTTTCACCAAATTTCCCATAGATAAGTCTTGGTACCCACGCTGTAGTAACCAGTTATATAAGTTACATCGAATTTCAGATTAGCACGACTTATTATCCACGCCGTAGAAACCCAGCTCTGTCGGGTGAAAACAACCCAACAACAGTGGTAGGAGGTGTAGTGGCCGGGCTGATATTTACCAACGCTCATCCACCAACACCCCCACGGCACAAGCGTCTCCTGGTCTTATCCCTGGTCTTATCCCTCCAAGAACTCAGGCTTGTTTATTGCAGGACAGACAAGAAGACTTTTAAATATCTCCCACGTACCCTGTTCTTCCTCCAAAACAAATGAGAGAGATAGGAAAAATTACCTTCGACTTACTATCTATCATCTACCTATCTATCTGTCTATTTACTTATCAATTCATTTATCTATTCTTTTCTTTTGCTGGAAGGATGAGGAAAGGAGGGTGTGAATTTTCATGTCACTTGATTTTCGTGCAAATAGAAGCGCAGGGCATGAAAGGAGATTGATTTAATTGTGTGTGTGTGTGTGTGTGTGTGTGTGTGTGTGTGTGTGTGTGTGTGTGTGTGTGAGAGAGAGAGAGAGAGAGAGAGAGAGAGAGAGAGAGAGAGAATCACACTGCTAATCTTGCTCTGAAAAGGTGCCATAAAATCATTCAGCACAAACACCTTAAGACCACTAAGAATTTACCTGTAATTACTAAAGCCTGGCAGAAATCTCAAATAATACGTTCTTAAATGGACATAAGTATCTTCAAGCCTAGAAAAAAAAAAACGCTATAATTACATCGGTTCCTAAGACTTCGTTAAGTAATTGGAAATCTGATATTATTATTATTATTATTATCATTATCATTATTATTATTATTATTATTATTATTAGTAGTAGTAGTAATAGTAGTAGTGGTGGTGGTGGTGGTGGTGATAGTAGTAGTAGTAGTAGTAGTAGTAGTAGTAGTAGTAGTAGTAGTAGTGGTGGTGGTGGTAGTAGTGGTGGTGATGGTGGTGGTAGTGGTGGTGGTGATAGTAGTTGTAGTAGTAGTAGTAGTAGTAGTAGTAGTGGTGGTGGTGGTAGTGGTGGTAGTAGTAGTAGTAGTAGTAGTAGTAGTAGAAGGAGGAGGAGGAGGAGGAGGAGTAATATAATAATAATAACAATAATAATAATAATAATAATGATGATGATAAAACTCAGCTAAATCCAGTCAGAACAGCCCAGGAATTCGGAGCAAACTTTCTTCCTCTTCTTTTCTCTTCCCAACCTCCACTAACCGCATTAACATTCTATTTCCTCACTCCGGAAGTTTAGCCTACCTCGCTTACGGCTGAAATTACAGTAAGCTAAGAGGCCCAAACACCCAAAAGGAAAAACATGGGCACTTAAGAAAATGTTTGGGAGAGAGGGGAATGCATAGGGATGGCAGAATATCATCACCACCACCTCCACCACCACCACCAACACCATCATCATCATCATCATCGTGCGAACCATTATTCTCACTTAAAGATGTGGTGAGGAGACGAACATGATAGGAAAGAAAAGAGAACTGGAGACAAGACAAGGGAATTAATAACAATAACAAGAACAGCCGGGAGACACAGCGAGAGAAAGCATATCTATCTGGACAACCCATTATCATCGGCCTATCAGAATTCATTTATTCACCGAACTGCGTCTACCTGGCACTCCCTTCTCCTGATTAGATTTCAACCTACAGCAGATCAAGTCCAACTGTTAGATTTTTTGTGAGTGGAAGACACCTGTAATCTGGTGCTTGGATTTTTTCAATTTTGTTTTTCCTTCCTCTGTCATTCCTCTGTACCAAAAACCTGCTACTTTTAATGTGCTAGTGGCAGGAGGAGGCGCCCTTCATTTGTTTACTCGATGTGGTGCTGTCTGTAGGTGACTATACTGAGTGACGAGCACAATGGTTTCCTGTAACCCAGGAAACCATTTACAGTTCTGGTTGGTAATCATTTAGCCAAATAGCGGGGTGATGTGTAGCTTACTATGGTGCCCGTTAATTGGGTGGAGACGCAAATCCAGCGCCCATAAAGGAACCAAACCTCCACATTCTTCCCCGCGCCTCGCAGTGACGAGGTGCTGTCCACCGCATGTGAACATCGATTCACTGCACGGGACAGCCCTGTAGGGGCGATTGCATGTCTAAGGCTGATAGATCTGTTCGGCCAGACAGATCGGGACTGCTTTACTACTGCTACTACTACTACCAAATACAACAATTACTACCACTACTGCTACTACTACTACTACTACTACTACTTGACTGTGTGATGAGAGTTTCGAGGCTGCTTACATAACAGGTGCTGGGCGGTGGGGTCGCTAAGTCCGTTCTCTAGGACAAGGTCTGGGTATTTCAAATTGCCCGCTCTGGTGCCTGTATTTTGTGCTCTTATCATAAACGCATGAATGACGATGACGACGATCATGATAATAAAAATAATAGTAATAATAATAAATAATAATAATAATAATAATAATAATAATAATAACAATAATAATAATAAATAATAAATAATAACAATAATAATAATAATAATAATAATAACTAATAATAACAGTATTAATAATAATAATAATAATAATAATAATAATAATAATGATAATAATACCAGCAGTGCTAAAGCAAAGCATAATGAAGCAAAATTTAATAATCTGCTGTCACATGTATTCCAACCCAACGAGAAGAGCTGTAAATCCCTCCCCTGCTAATGCACCTGACAGGTATATATAATGGACAAGGAGGGGAAGTGTGAGGACGATGATAATACAAGACAATGCAGGGAAGGCTGAACAAAAGCTAGCCCCCTTTCTCTCTCTCTCTCTCTCTCTCTCTCTCACACACACACACACACACACACACACACACACACACACGTCATTCTATTAATTTTAAGATCGGTCCACACAAAAAGGATTTTCAAGTATGTGTAGTCTGTAAGTCTACGTAACTCTCTCTCTCTCTCTTTCTCTCTCTCTCTCTGCTTCTTTCAGTCTCTCCGGCTATTCATAACAAACAATGGTCTCACACTGCCAAGCTCCAGGGTAAAAGAGAAGAGAGGAGAGAAGGAATGAAGAGAGAAGAGGAGAGGAGAGGAGAGATGAGAACAGAAGAGAGAAGAGAAGAGAAGGAAAGAAGAGAGGGGAGGAGAGAGGAGAACAGGAGAAGAGAAGGAAAGAAGAGAGGGGAGGAAAGAGGAGAACAGGAGAAGAGAAGAGAAGAAGAAAAGGGAAGAGAAGGATAGAAGGAAAAAAAAGAAGAGAGAAATGGGTGAAGAGGAGGTAAGCAGAGGAGAGTACAAGAGAAGGGAGAGAAGAGAAGCAGGAGAAGTGAAGATATAAAGTGAAGTCATGGGGGGGAATAAAGACGATGGCAGAGGAAAGGAGACGCATCAAGAGGAGGGAAATGCGAAAAGCCAAAAAGGGAAAAGGAAAATAGGAACAATGGAGAAGGAAGAGGAAAGCAGAGGAGAGGAGGGCAAAAATGAGGTGGAGAGACGACATGAGAAGAGAGGGGAGAAGATGGCATGAGAGAAGGGAGCAGAAAAGAGGAGAGAGGAGAGGAGAGGAGAGGACATGAAAGAGGGAAGGAGAGCAAAGCAGAGTACAGCAAAGCAGAGGAGAGGAAAGAGAAGAGAAGAGGAGAGGAGAGAAATTGACTGAGATCAGAAGAAACAAAGAAGAGAACACGAAAGAGAATACAAAGGGAATCTGATAGAGTGTAGGCAAGATGGAAAGAAAAACATAACAATGATAAGAGGTGAAAGAAGTGACAAAACAAGGCGGTGGAGAGAAAAGAACAAAGAAAGAGAGAGAGAGAGAGAGAGAGAAAGAGAGAGAGAGAGAGAGAGTCCTACAGAAAGCAAAGCGTGACTACTGGCGCGAAAGAAAATATATATATGTATAGAAAAAAGAGAAATGGACTCGGAAACCGGAACAGAAAGAGAGGGAAAAAGAGCAATGAATAAACATGTGACACAGACAAAGGCAGGGGTAGAGGAAGCTGGCACAAAGAGAGAGAGAGAGAGAGAGAGAGAGAGAGAGAGAGAGACGTATGAAACTGAAAGAACGACAAAGAAATTCAAGTGTGAAAAGGAATTAAAGAATTTTGAAAAACACAGAAAAACATGAAAAACAAAATAGTGAAGAAACAAAACAAAACAGTAAGGAGACAAATACAAAATACGTAATCGGGATGAAGAGGCCTGCTACAACGCATTATGGACGTTACTGGATGCAAGGCATACTTCTCTCTCTCTCTCTCTCTCTCTCTTTTAACACGATTACCATCATTTGCAGGGGAGGTCAAGACAGTCTCCTCTCAGCTACAGTACACCGACGTGCCTCTGGGTCAATTGCCATGATGATAACTGGACATACAAAAACATAGGATCTCAAACTTCGCGTGTTCATATGGTCTGACGTTTGACCCCATAAATCCTCGTAAAATTCATGCCTAAGTAAAAAAGAAAAAAAAAAAGTGTTTAGGGCTACCGACCCAAGGAACAAGTGTAGCAAATCTGAAGGTAACAGGTAAAATAATAAAGGAATGGCGCCAAGTTGAAAAAGCGTTTGGAAGAAAGGGGAATGAGCGGAGGAAATAGAATACGTCTCCAAACTTTGGTGTGAAGACCTACTTACGGTACGTGGAGGCGCCCACCATCCACAAAACCACCATCCATAAACCTACAAAACTCTTCGTCTAAGTGTCGGACTGAAGGAGCTAATGCATTACTGCCACTGATGTTTGAGTCCTTGAACCAACAGCTTAGTATTTTTGAAAGGTGATGCTCCTAATCCCGATGATCTTGGAAATGATATAACACTGCCACAACCTTAAGGTAAACCTATAATTTACTCTCAAGTATTAAAAGTCCTGTCGCCTGCCGTTTCTTTCTCCTTGGACTCTGGAAATCAGTCTGATGAATCCCCAGCGACTAACAGTAATGACCTGACTTAGAGCCACGCATCAGTGTCACAAGTATCATTTGCTTCGGACCCAAGAGACAAGTTTTCAAAGTCTATGAATACAAATGCCTGCGAGGCGAGAGTGCTTTTGTTAAGAACAGCACCTGACTGAGACGCGCGTTGGTACAGGCTTCACAAGAGCTGGTGTTCTCAAATATTTCCCTTGCCTGAGACGCTTATCTGGGTGTACATTTTCCCTCCACACACTGAATTTTTAGCAGCGCACGTGAAAAACAATACAAAACAACCTTCTTCGTGCACAAAGGCTCTTGCCCGGCACGGCCAAGAGGAGGGTTAAAAAAAAAAGATGAGGACATCAACCTAGATTAAACTCGAAATGTCCGCTACAGAATCCCTAATGGCTGTGTGTTGTTTTGTTAAAATCGTTTGTCGTGGTTCGGTGTTTTGCTACATACACACTTAACATACATACATATACAGTATTTTTTTTTTTCTTTACAATAACAGAACGGAGGAAAGAATAACAAATGAATAAAAAAATAATCCATTCACCTGATTACAGGTGTCCTCCATTCGTAAAAAATCTGTAACTGCTGGACTTGAACAGCCGTAGGTTGGTGTTTGGGTGGGAACCATTCTGGCGAAACGAGTTCCAAAGAGATGTAGTTCGGGGAATAAAAGAATTCTGATTGGCAGAAGGTCTGCTATATGACAGTGTGGCAGACCAGTCATGAGCGCTACCAGATGCCCATGTAGCGCGTGGGAAGGCGTGGAGATGTGGCACAATGGATGCAAGTTCGTCTGAGCATTTGCCATAAAATTATCTGTAAAATAATACAAGGGAGGCTTTGTTCTGAATTTTGTCCAGTTGTTTTAGTGCAACTACTCCACATCCATTCCACAAGGACGAACAATATGCCAACTGAGAACGCACTTGACTCTTGTAAGTACAATAATTCAAGCTTCTTTGATGCGGTTTTAGCAAGCTGATCTAACATGAAAGGTCTTGCTAAGGGCACTATTACGTGAAACATGGAGAATTTCAATACTTTCAGAGATAGGAATATTGGTAGCACTGAAGGTAATATAGGAATTAGGCACTGTCTGTCTGTTAGTAAATTGTACATACAGTGTATTTGGTTTTACAAGCGTTAAATGATACAATGTTATTTTGTCCCCATTCCGTGTTCTTAGATAAGTCTTGATTTATGGAGATTGCTATACTACAGTAAGCTGTGAGTTAGATACTGAACTTTGAGAATGGACGTTAAAGTGTGAATGAACTGTGAAGTGTTGAGTCATCTGCATATGAATGAATGGGATTATGGGTGACAGATAAGAGATCATGAATACATACGTACACCCTCTAAAAAATTTTTCGGCACCCCCTGCTCTGATACCTTTGGCAACGATCACTGTTACAGACGGCGAGAATACGTTGTGTGGTTGATACCCCTGTACCTCTCTCACTCTCCCACTGGATTTCATCATTAGCGGACGAAGTAACACACACCAGCAACACAGGGCCAGGGATACCAAGCACACACCGAAATTCAGGAGATAATTCAGAATGCTTCGTGTGGTGTATCATAATGTATCGTGTCGTAAGGGTGCCCAAACTTTTTTTATTGCCTGTACATACATACATATTCAACATCAACAATACAGCTGATATATATTTGAAAGAAACATATGAAAGCGAGACAACCTTTACTCAAATTACTTCCAAAACCCAGCGTATCCAGTTTCCCTCAATTGCAGTCCCTTTAGTATTTTCTCATCAGCCACGTGTAGCACTCAACAAAAGGCCTTCATATTTGCAGGACCCAGCGACATTCCCTTGGATTCTTTTGACATTAATATTACTAATTATACCCACACCAGCCAAATCCCTGACAACACCCCACCCCATCCCACCTCCCTTTTCTGCGGCTCTTCATACTGAGGCACTGGGCAGAGAGAGAGAGAGAGAGAGAGAGAGAGAGAGAGAGAGAGAGAGAAACCTGCAAAGTGATGCATGAGAATAAAAAACACACTGAGAGAGGGGACTGAGACTGAGAGATAGGGTTAACGGGAGGGGTGAGGTGGGAAGGGGTGACGGGAGAGATTACACGAAGGAAAACTGAATATGGAAGGAGATGGGGGACAGAGGGGTGAGGTGAGGAAAAAAAAAATGACACAAAATGAAGAGAGGAAAGGAAAGACAGGGATGATAAGGGAAGGTGAAAGGAGAGGGAAGAAGGTGGGGCGTGATGCAGGGGAAGAGTACAAAGTGAGAGGAAGAGGGATGGATGAGGTTGAGAGAGAGAGAGAGAGAGAGAGAGAGAGAGAGAGAGAGAGAGAGAGAGAGAGAGAGAGAGAGAGAGAGGCAGGGGGTGCTGAGGGTAAGGCAGGAAGAGAGACAGGGACAGCAAGAGAAGCAGAAGCAGAGTGGTGGGGGAGGGAAGGTTGAGGCAAGAAGAGAGGCAGTGAGCGAGGCAGGAGGTGTTGTGAGTGAGGCAGGAGGTGTTGTGAGTGAGGCAGGTGGATGTGATAAGCGAGGCAGGTGATGGCATCTGGAGCGTCTGCCTTATCTAGGGACACACCACACACCCGGGGAGGAAGAGAGGGAAGGGAAAGGGGGAAGGGGGAGAGGAACGGGGATGGAGGGAGAGGAAGGGCGAACGGAGGGAGAGGGAGGGGTACAAGAGGAGAAGAGAGGGGACCGGGAAAGGACGCAAGAGGAGGAGAAGGGAGGGGAAGGTCTAAAAGAATGGAGAATGGGCGAGAGGAAATCAGCTGGGAAGGGAGAGGAAGAAAACAGGAAAGGACGGGAGGGCTAAGACTGGGTGAAGAGAAGGGGCGAGAAATGGACGAGGGAGAAATAAAGACAGAAGTGAGCGCAGGAGGGGAGGAACTACAGAAAAGAAACGGAGAACGGATGAAGATGGAGGGGAGGAACAGAGGAGCCAATGGGACGAAAGGAAACAGTATAGGAGGAGGAAGGGATATGAAAGAATGGGGCAGAGGGGAGGACTGGTCGAAAGTAAAGGAATGGACTGAGGAGAAAAGCAAAGCGGGGAGTGGGAGGGAGGGAAGAGGAACGAAGTAGGAAGGAGTGGGAATGAGGAAAGAAGAGTGGGAAAACGAGAGAGAGGGAGGAAGTGGGGAGAAGGTAGGAAGAGGGCAAATGGGAAAGGGAAGGTAACATACACGACGGAAACAAGAAAGGGAAGGGGCAGGGAAGGAGGGTGGGGAGTCAAAATATGGGAGTGAACAGGAAGGGAATGGATGGGAAAGAAAAGGGAAAGGAAGGAGGACGAGAGGAAGGAAAACAGCTGCAAAATAAGGATTAGTAAGAATGTACAAATGAAGAGTGATGAAGTTTAGGTGAGAAAGTAGTGTAAAAGGAAAGAATTAAGAGGGAAATGGAAAATGAAAGGGAGGGATGAAGTGAAATGGAAGGTAAAGGGAATTGTGAAGAACGTTGGGAATTCGTGGGGTGAGGAAAAGAGGAAGAAAGGAAAGGGGAATTGAAGTGGGGAGAGAGAAGGCAAAGGAAGATGAAAGCGACAAGCCACTGGTGAAGAAAAGAATTAAAAGTGAAGGAGACGGGAGAAAAAGGGGAAACTACAGAATAGAGAGAGAGAGAGAGAGAGAGAGAGAGAGAGAGAGAAATGAATAAAAGAGAGAGATGAACAAACCATACGACGAACACTGAGAAATGAATACGTTCGACTTAAAGCAATGACTACGAGACCTACTCCAAGTATATAACATCGGTCTAAATATGTTTCTCAATAGATATGGCAATTATTAAATATCCCACAAGATTACAGTCCAATTACACTAGGAGTACAAAGGTTACAAATTACATGCAGACGATTCCGGTCAAGTAAAGCGACGCCAAGCAAATCTTCCTCCACAGAGCAGTAAATATATGGAACACTTTATCTTGAAATCTGTTAGGTCTTTGCACAGTACTAACCCTGAAAACTCACATGGATAATCTAGCTTCTCATCACCATGCAGACACGTTCGAAGTGGGATAATACACCATATGATTAATTTACAGTGTAGTTATTCTCATACAGATTCCTCTTTTAGACTAACACAGTGTAGAATAAATCTGCCATTAACCCCTTCCTGTGAAACTTAAAAGACCTGGTAAAATATCTTGCATAACAGTCTTTCTAGCTTTCCCTAATAAGACTCAACTGCAAAGACGAATGAGTGGGTAGGGGGGTCTTTCTGTCTTCCTGCGTTGCCTTCTTTCATCTTCGACTTACCTATCTCAGTTACAGCCTTCCCTCCAACACAAACCTCGAGAGAGCCAATAGTCCTGCGGTTGTCTGCTCTGTACTCTTTTAAGCTCCTTGAGGACGATGTAAAAACCATGAATGAAAAGGGGAATGGGGGAGAAATGATGAAATGTGGGAGATATGACAAGAATAGTAGAGGAACATGAAAGAGGGAAGAAGAATGAAAAGAAATACAAATATAAACATGAAGAAATGAATTGTACACGAAGTGCAATGGGACAGACGTGGAAGGGAGAAGGGAGGGATGAAGAAAGGAAGGAATGATGGAAGGAAGGAAGGAAGGAAGGATGGATGTAAGAAAGGGACACTAACTGGACTAGAAAGGCAGAAGCACAGAAAAGAGAAAGAGGGTGAACAGAGAAACAAGAAGAGAACCACAAGGAACGGAGGGGAGGGGAAGGGATGGGATGGAATGGAATGGGATAAAATCTGAACGGAAGAGGAAGAAGGGAATAAAAATAGAAGAGAGGAAAGCAAAGCAAGATCAAAACAGACAACGGCAAGCAAGAGGAAAGGTAAGAAATATATGGAAGAAAAGAATCACAAGCCAAATAGGATGAAATGGAAAGAAAGGAAAACGAGAGAAGCTTAAAAAAATAAATAAGGGAAGAATATAAAGTAAGACCCAGAGTAAAGTTACTGGAGTGAAGTGAGAGGAACTGGAGCGAAGAAAATGGATGGAAGGGAAGCAATGGGAAGTGTAGAGGATTCACAAGAATGAAGGTAAGGTAAACGAAAGGAAGGAAGAGGAGAGAAGCGAAAGGAAATGAAGAAAGGGGCTATAGAATAGAAGGGGCTCCAACGACATGACGGACGGAATAGAAAAAGGAAATGGTAGGGAAATAGAAGTGAAAATAGGAGGGAATGGAAGGGATGGGACGGGCAGAAGATAAGAGACTAGAAGAAAAGAAACGAAGATGGATGGGGAAGGAGACAAAGGTGAGACAGGTTACATTTCACCACTTCCATTACACACACACATGCTCTCTCTCTCTCTCTCTCTCTCTCTCTCTCTCTCTCTCTCTCTCTCCGCCGTCTTTTCAGCCTCACCAAACAGACACTTCGTTTCTCATTCCTTTCATCTCCCTTAAAATCTCAAGCAATATAATACACCTTCCATTTCCTCTCCTCCTCCTCCTCTTCCTTCCTTCCTTCCTACCTTTCTTTCTTCCTTCCTTCATTCATTCACTTATTCTCCCTTCATATCACTTCTCTTCCCTTCTTCTCCCTTGCTCTGTCTCTGTCCTTCCTTTCTTGCCTTCGTGTCCCTTTCCTTCTTTTTAAATTTTCTTATTTTTTTTCCCTCCCTCTCTTCCTTCTCACTCCTTTCCTGCTACCCACCTACTCATCCATCCATCCATCCATCTATCTATCAACTCATCCAGCCAAACTTTTTTCCTTCCATCCCTGCCTGTACCCTTCATCTTCTCTTCCATCCCTCCTTTCCTCTTTCCATCCATCCACCAATTCATTCATCTACCCTTCAATTCTATTCTCTTCCCTCCTTCCCCCCTCCATCTATCCACCATCACTTCACCCTCCCTTCTCTTCCATGCCCTGCCCATCCATCCACTCTGTCAATCCTTTTCATGCCCTTCCCTCCTTCCATCCGTCTGTTCATCCATCCATCCATTCATCACTTCACCCTCCCTTTCTTCCATGCCCTTCCCATCAAACCATTCTGTCTCTTTACAAACCTTTCCGTCCTTCCTTCCATCCCTCCTTCCATCTATCTATCCATCCACCTATCTATCCTTCCCTCCCTTACCTCCCCTTTAACCACTGTCAAAGGGAATAATTAACGAACCTTACTTGTTAATAATAACGCTCTCTCTCTCTCTCTCTCTCTCTCTCTCTCTCTCTCTCGTCGTGTCCCCTCTAGTTTTTTCTGTCATACTTCTTTCTTTTTTTCCCCTCTGTGACTGTGCCCCCCACACAACTGTTCTTTAATTCATACATTCCCTTCACCCTCCATGCATTGTTTCTTTCATTCTTTCTCTCTCTCTCTCTCTCTCTCTGAAACGTCACTCTCCTTCCACCTCTTTTCATTCTCTCCTTCATTTTTTATTTTCTTACCCTCTCACTTCCTGCCTTTCTTCTTTAATATCACCTTCTTCCTCCTGTCCTCGTCCTCTCCTCCTTTTCCTTCCTTCCCGTCATTCACTCTCTTTCCTTCCCTTATTTTATCGTTCTTCCTTTCCTTCATTCTTTTCTTCTCCCTTCCTTCCTTGATTTCCTACTCTCTCCTCTTCTTTCTCTATAGATCTCCCTTCCTTCTCCCTCCTATCATTTCAATCTTTCTTTTCTCCTCCCTTTCTCTGTCCATTCTCCGTTTTTTTTTTTACTACCCTTCCTCTTTCCTCCCTCCAATCTTCTCTCCTCCTGTTTCCTCTCCTTTTTTCCTCCCTCCAGTTCTCTTTCCTCCTGTTTCTCTTCCTCCCAATCACTCCCTCCGTTTTCTTTCCTCATACCCTTCTCCCTCTATTCCCATTTTCGTTTTCCTGTCTTTCCTTCATTTCTCATTTTCTTCTTCCTGCAACTATCCTTCATCAATTCTGGTCTCTCTCTCCTTCCACCCATCTTCTCCTTCCGTCCTTCT
Source organism: Coenobita brevimanus (assembly GCF_032717465.1). Classification (NCBI taxonomy): domain Eukaryota; kingdom Metazoa; phylum Arthropoda; class Malacostraca; order Decapoda; family Coenobitidae; genus Coenobita; species Coenobita brevimanus. The sequence goes on from NC_136977.1 coordinate 60,845,770, forward strand.
TTCATTCTCCTCCCTGTTCTCCTCCCATCCTTCTCTCCTTCCATCCTTCATTCTTTCCTGCTCCACCATCCTTCTCTCTATTCATCCTTGTCCCTTTATTCTCCCATGTTCTCCTTCCTCCCTTTTTGTGTTCCGAGTCCTGTTCTATCTATCTATCTATCTATTGCCAGACGCCTCAATCCCGTTTGGGGTGGCCACAAACAAATCGCCTCCAAGTCGCCCTGTCCCCCGCCATTTCACCCCCCTGCTCCCAGCTCACACCCCCCTCTCTCATATACCTCTCCACCCCATCCCTCCATCTCATCCTCGGCCTCCCCCACCCTCTTCCTCCCTCCACCTCACTCACATACACTCTCTTCGTCAGTCTTTCACCCTCCATCCTCTCCACATGGCCAAACCACCTCAGTGTGTTCCTCATAATGCTTCTGTTCTGTTGATACTAAAAATATTATGAACGAAGGTGTGTGTTGCTAAATATAAAAAAATAGCTGATAATGCAAAATCTTGTATTAGAGCCGATACATTCCACAGATAGATGCTTTATAAAGGAACATTAATAATACTAATAATAAAAAAAAAAAAAAAAAAAAGGGTTGAAATAAGGCAGGTGGATATTGACAGAAACAGGTAATAAAAGTCCTAGAGGCTGGCAGCAGAGAGAGAGAGAGAGAGAGAGAGAGAGAGAGAGAATATAGGGGGGGGGGCACTGGGGGGCAATAACAAGGAGGATGACAAAACTCCTATACACCCACACTGAGAAACACACCATATGAGGAAGGCTTGTAAGAACCGAATCTGCCTAAATCATCCAGTGTATGAATTTCGCAAGGGACATGGGTGTATGGCACTTAAAAAAATACATCACAATAGATCACTCGAGTAGCACCAGAGGAGACTGATGTAAATGTCCAGCCAACGAAACAACACACTTCTTAAACTGACCTGTAGACGTAAGAATTAATTGCCTTGGAGTGTAGTGGATGGTAGAACTGTAAGAACAATAAGAAGTCGCTTGGAATTCCCCCTTACACACGTTCTCACCATAACTGTTTTCTAAAGCAGATCATGGATAATGTAAAAGCCCAACATCGCTATGGAATCTGTCACTTTTCCGTTTTCCCTGGCAGATTAAAACATCATAAAATACCGTCCATTTTCCGTTCAGCCATCTCTGCCAAATCTCCACGGCAGTTTTTCTAGGCTGGTGGTCCTTCTCACTTTTTCCTGCCTGCTTCGACTGGAGGGACTGAAGAATTGAGGAGCCTTCTGGTTTTACTCTCCTAATCTTACAAAACTGATAGCACAGTCACAGTCTCCTCTGTAGCAAGAGCCTCGAAAGGACCAATACGTTTGTTGTGTACTTTCCTTTGTCCTGTTTTCCTCCAGTGTTCTTTCATCCTTTATCCATTCTCCCTCCTTCCTATTCCTCCAGCTTTCCTTCATCCTCCCTATTCTCTATCTTTCTTCCCTCCTCCCTATTCCTCTATCTTTCTTCCCTCCTCCCTATTCCTCTATCTTTCTTCCCTCCTCCCTATTCCTCTATCTTTCTTCCCTCCTCCCTATTCCTCTATCTTTCTTCCCTCCTCCCTATTCCTCTTTCTTCCCTCCTCCCTCTTCTTCTATCTTTTTTCCCTCCTCCAGCTTTCTTTCCTCCTCCCTTCTCCCATTCCTCACCTTTCCATTCTCCTTGTACAATCTGAGACAAAAGTTCGTCTGTTATTCCACAGCGCCTTCTTCACACTTCCACCATTTTCCTCCCTGACGCATCATTTCAAAGAGAATTATTAATGGGCAGAGAAACATGCCAAGCCTCTCTCAGTTTAGGAATATCAGCCAGCAAAGGAAAGTGAGAAGTATAAGAGGTGAATTATTAAGCGAACTTTTGTCCCTTGGTGTACCTGTCCTTCCATCGTTATTATTCTAGTGTCATATCAATATTTCCTTCTTTCCCTTTTCCTTCCTCCTTTCCTCTCCCCTCCCTTGCTTCCTCTATTCTCCTCCTCCCTTCAATACTACGGTAACTACCTTCAAAACTATCCCCCCCCCCCCTCTCTCTATCTCTCTCTACACACATACGTACTTTCCTTTCTCCCTTTCGCTGTCCTCTTTCCTGTTCTCCCCTCCGCTTCCTTCCTCCCTCCTTTCTTTTACCATTCCTTTCCTTTTTCTCTCCATTTCTACTCCCTTTTCATCCCTTCTCACTTCCTTGTCCTCTCTCCCTTTTTCTCCCGTTACCTCGAACCAATATTCAGATCATCCTCTCTCTCTCTCTCTCTCTCTCTCTCCCCATATATCAATCCAGTCCACTCAAATTTTTTTACTTTTCCCATCCATCGCTTTTGGTGCTCCAGTCCATGTCACTTAATCATAATCGTGAAACTAACAGATTTATTATTATTATTATTATTATTATTTTGTTTAGAACGTCACTTATCTCGTTCTTGCTCCTATCTGACGATTTTATTCAGCTTGGTATTCTCGTCAGTTAAGGCAGCTCCCTAACACCTCTTCCTAAGCGATTTATTCTGCTTATTACATCCCGTTAACCCCTTCCGTGCTATTTCAATCATTCCATTATCGCCATACTCTGCATAAATAACGTACACACTTATATTACCCGACCGTGTCCAGAAATAAATCGCTAAGGAAGAGGTGTTAGGAAGCCTATATCTAACTCAGCAGTCCAGTCAGCAGCAGGAAAAAAAGTTTAAAATATCGTCATTATACAAGAGTTATTTAATAGTTCCTTCTGTTTTCATTCCCTATTTATTTTTATTTCTCTTTTCATTCCCTATTTATCTTTACTCATCTCTCTTTTCATTCCCTATTTATCTTTATTCATTTCATTCATTCCCTATTTATATTTATTCATTTTTCTCTTCACTCCCTATTTATCTTTATTCATTTCTCTTTTCACTCCCTGTTTATCTTTATTCATTTCGTTCATTCTGTATTTATCATTATTAATTTCTTTTCATTCCTTATTTATCTTTATTCATTTCTCTTCATTCCCTATTTATCTTTATTCATTTCTCTCTTCGTTCCCTATTTATCTTTATTCATTTCTCTCTTCATTCCCTATTTATCTTTATTCATTTCTCTCTTCATTCCCTATTTATCTTTATTCATTTCTCTTTTCATTCCCTATTTATTTGTATTCATTTCTTTTCATTCCCTATTTATCTTTATTCATTTCTTTTCATTCCCTATTTATCTGTATTTATTTCGTTCATTCTGTATTTATCATTATTAATTTCTTTTCATTCCTTATTTATCTTTATTCATTTCTTTTCATTCCCTATTTATCTTTATTCATTTCTTTTCATTCCCTATTTATCTTTATTCATTTCTTTTCATTCCCTATTTATCTTTATTCATTTCTCTCTTCATTCCCTATTTATCTTTATTCCCTTCTTTTCATTCCCTATTTCTCTTTATTCATTTCTCTTCATTCCCAATTTATCTCTACTCACACCTCTTTTCATTCCCTATTCATCTTTATCCGCCTATTTTCCACATCCCACGCAGCCCAAGGACGTAATTTTCATTCTATTGGGGGAGACTCCTCGAACTGAAGGGGTTATAACTATCCTTCCTTAACCCTTTCAGTACGAGAGGCCTTTACTAGGATGAAGAAAATCGTCTGGAAAGAGAGAGAATAATCTACACGTTGTTCACTTTCACTGGACGAAAAAACACAATCTCTCCGTCTTGATTTTCAGAGCTGTAACGATAGATTAACACTACAATACGATGCTAGTCACGAAGAAGTACAGCGCGAAGTAGGTTCCGGAAAATTAGTTAGAATAGGTCGAAAATCTAAGCCTTTGCAACAGACGTCACCGGATGAAAAGGGTTAATTCTCAAACTCTCAACTCCTTCCATTTTAAGATCATGCAATCCACTTCGTATATACTTCTTTGTTATCTCTTTTCCTTCTACCTTTCTTCTTCCTTGCCCTCTCATCTCCCTTGTCTCACTTCATATTTATCCTACCGCCTCATTTCCCCCTTCCCTTCTTTATCAGTGCTTCTTCTACACTTCTCCATCTACAGTATTTATCGTTTTATCAACTACGTTTCAACCATAATTCCTTCTTCTTTCCCATCGCACTTACCCTACTCTTTTGTCAATGTTTATATACTTTTATCCACCTACTGTACTTTCATCAAAATCCTCCTCCTTTCTCACCTTCCTGCTCTTATCTCCTTGTCTCCAATCCTATTTATCCCTCGTTCCTACCCACTTTTCCAATTATCCTTTATCCCAGTGGGGTCAAACTCAATCCTTTCCAAGGGCCACACTTCAGTTCTGTCGATCGTCTGAGCGCCAAGTCTACCTAAACTATAATATAATACAGAAAAGACACAGCATATTCAAACGTTCGGAAACGTTCGGTAGGCCTTCTAGCCCTTGCAGTTGCACTGACTTCTGCTTCAGGTTACTGATGATATTTACCCCCTCGCGCACCGTAAGTTTTCTGTGTGTGTGTGTGTGTGTGTGTGTGTGTGTGTGTGTGTGTGTGTGTGTGTGCGTGTGTGTGTGTGTGTCATGATCAGAGAAAATGCCATGAGGGCAGGCTGGACTCGAGCAAAAAGGAAAACATTCCCAAGTACTTTATTTGCCCCAGAAATTGGTTATAATGGTATAAATTGTATGCCATAATCATCTCTGATGTTTCTATTATACTATTAGCTAATAAAAGCACAAAAAATGATGAGTAACAGTACTGTCACAGTACCGAAATGAGGTGAGAATATTGTTGTTCAACAGTGAAAATAACTGCTCAACACTCTAGCACAAAATTCTACCAGCACAATGCAAGAGCTGAGCACGTGTCTAGATGCAGAATTTCACGAGCTTTCACGTGGTGTTGTCGGAATTCTGATATGACCAATGGTTTTCGAGCAAATCGCCAAAAATCGCGCGCGCATCCCCCCTCCCCCCAAACTGAAAACAGAGAGAATGCCAACTATTTGAGTGTGTTGGCCTGGAAATAGAAACCCTCCCCTATAACGCACCAAATAATGACGCATTTCATGCTAAAACATAATTTTTGGTGAATATTTTCGTCCAGAATTGCCCAATCGGCATCCCTTCAGACCAACACTGGCAAGTGCATCATAGTGTGTCATCGGTTCCTTATCAGACTAGCACCATTTTGACTCGTTTTGAGTCATCATAGGTGAAGGGGTTTAAACAAATTTCGTGACATTTGTTCACCAATAAATTTTCCAAATGGTATTTTTATCAATCAAACTATCAACAAAGATATTTCCTAACAGTGCTGAAATATTTTTCCAATTGATCATATGACAAATTTCATGAGATTTTCCATTTGTTATTTCTCACTTTTTCTTATGTCATCACGGGCCATATGTGGTCCTCGAAGAGGGCTACCAGTCTGACATCTCTGCTTTACCCACTCCATCTGTCCTTCCTCCACTTTTTCTTCCTCCCCCTTCATACATTCCCTTCTCTTTTCATTCCTCCCCTCCACCTCTCTCTTTCCCCCTCTTTTTTTTCCCCATCACTCCCCCCCATTTCCACTAAGTCTTTAAAGAACTCTATCTCTACTCACTCTTCACCTATTCTTTTTCTCTTTCTTACCTCTCTCTCACCATATTCATTCATCTACTCTATCTAGTCACATTTACTTCATTTACTCTTCTTCCCTGTTTCCTTGTTCACTGTGTGTGTGTGTGTGTGTGTGTGTGTGTGTGTGTGTGTGTGTGTGGTTCTCAGTAGGTGTAGGTGTGGGTGTTTGTAGGGCTGCATTTAATTACTCCAGCTCAGGTTTCTCCATTCTCTGTAGGTCAAGGAGAAAAAATAGCAAATAGAGTCAGGCTTTTATTTTGAAGTAATGTATGGCTGGGTTAAGTTACAATCCTTTTTATTACAGATGGAGGCGGCCTTTGTAGTTAGTGCTTTTTTTTTTTTTTTTTTTTTTTTTTTTTCAGACATCATCATCATCCACTATATACAACTTTATTGAACCCTGTCAGAAATGGCGATCTGAATTCTCCCCAAAATTTGACATCCCTAGAACAGCAAAAGTCAAAAACTAAAAAATTTGCCTATGTACCAAATGACAACAACAACAGTGTGGCTCCGTTTAAATATTTCACCCCGGGCATTTTCGCTCCACACATCTTTTTATTCATACGGTATATCACGATCTGCCTCTCTCAGACCCTTCTATTCCCCCCGCCCTCTCTCTTTCTCTCTCTCTCTCCCACTACAATTAATTTTCCCCCTCCATCACTCAATCCGTCTCTATCATCTTCAAGCTTTATTCCTCCTCCGTTTTCCATCTCTCTCTCTCTCTCTCCCCAATCCTCTCTTCAATCTTTCCATTCCTCTCTGCACTCCTCCCATAGCTCTCCAATCCTTCCATTTCTCTCTCAAGTCCTTTCATTCATGTCTTCAATCCTATCATTTCTCTTCCCCCCCCCCTCTCTCTCTCTCTCTCTCTCCACCGGTTTCAATCAACAACTCTTCATTTATCCACAACTGGCCCAACCATAACAGTCAGTGCTTTCATTTCGCCCTCGGCTTCAATCACTTCCCCACAGTTTCAATCACCACTTCTTTCATTTCCCCACCGTTTCAATCACCACTTCTTTCATTTCCCCACCAGTTTCAATCACCACTTCTTTCATATCTCCACCATTTCAATCACCACTTCTTTCATTTCCCCACCAGTTTCAATCACCTCTTCTTTCATTTCCCCACCAGTTTCAATCACCACTTCTTTCATTTCCCCACCAGTTTCAATCACCTCTTCTTTCATTTCCCCACCAGTTTCAATCACCTCTTCTTTCATTTCTCCACCAGTTTCAATCACCACTTCTTTCATTTCTTCACTTTCATTTTTCTTTATTACTTTCAGTCCCTCGGTCATGCACAGGCCATTCTCATTCCTTGCCAAACAGCTCAAGGTTACGGATTGAACTAGCTCTCTCTCTCTCTCTTTGTCTCCCCCCCCCCTAGAAGCAAATAAAACAAAGATGAAAAATGCCAATCTCAGCGTACAGATTGAACTAGCTCTCTCTCTCTCTCTCTCTCTCTCTCTCTCTCGTCCTGATCCGGCCATCCCCCGAGGCTATGGGTTTTGTCCTGTCTGATTGTAGGGACTCACTTTTGTTAGACTAAATTTTTCCTTTTTTTTCGTTTGAAGTGTGTGTGTGTGTGTGTGTGTGTGTGTGTGTGTGTGTGTGTGTGTGTGTGTGTGTGTGTGTGTGTGTGTGTGTGTGTGTTCCCATTATATCTCATGAACGGCTTGAGCTATCAACTTCAAACCTTCAGGGTATCAAGATATGGCCAAAATCTTGGACGAGTTCGAAAACGGGCACTTGGGATCAAGGTTACGGTCACCAAAATGGCTGCCAAAGGTCAATTAGTTTTTATCGTCCGCCTTTAGCACCATTATATCTCATGAACGGCTTGAGCTATTAACATGTAGCCTTCAGGGTACCAAGATACAACCAAACTCTTCCACCCCCTCCTCCCGCGGGGGCCGTCGCCTCCTGTCCCCACCCTCGGCCTCCCTGGGGGTAGCGCCGCTCCGCAGCTCCCCTCCGGGAGGGGGCCGAGCTTGTAACTTGGACAACAGCATATTCTGGAGGGCGATTAGCATTCGGCTCCCGGATGTCTTTCCTTCCTTCTTGTATAAAAAGGATGTTGGTTTTAAGACAAGACTTTATGGATATGTGTCTGGATTTCTGAATATGTATGAGTAAGCGAGGGAGTGTAGCACAGTAGCGACACTATGTAAATGATGTGTGTGTGTGTGTGTGTGTGTGTGTGTGTGTGTGTGTGTGTGTGTGTGTGTGTGTGTGTGAGAGAGAGAGAGAGAGAGAGAGAGAGAGAGAGACCAATTTTTACCCTCTTCACCATCCACCCATCACTCTCATTCACTGTCTTAATCCACTGCTACCCACACTGTCACCACCCACGACAGTCTGTGAAAATGCAAGATGCTCTCTCTCTCTCACTCTCTCTCTCTCTCTCTCTCTCTCTCTCTCTCTCTCTCTCTCTCTCTCTCCAGGTTTTGACAAGGTTTGGAGAATATGCAGGAAATATTTAACCACAATCATACAAGGCCTCCTCAGCACTACACTCTTTTCACCCTAACTTGGCCCATATTATCTTCTTTTTCTAGCTTATTTCTCGCAGTTCAGAGGCCGGAATAGGACAAGGCTAGGGCTATACATCCTTTCCATTGCACATCTTCGTGACTAGCATCATATTCTGCTCTTCTTCTACATCTATAACTCGGCATTCATGATGGAGTGATGGCAGTTTTAGGCCAAGTCAACGTGAAGAGTGTATTGCAAGAAATACGAGTATAAACCGTCTGGATTGAGCAAGAATTAAACCGTCTGGACACTGCAAAAATTACAAAACCGTCTGGATACAGCAAAACATACAAAACCGCCTGGATACAGCAAACAATACAAAACCGTCTGGATACAGCAAGAATTAAAAAGTTTGGATACAGCAAAGAATTATAAAACCGTCTGGACACTGCAAAAAATACAAAACCGTCTGGATACAGCAATAATTACCGTCTGGATACAGCAATAATCACAAACCGTCTGGATACAGCAATAATCACAAACTGTCTGGATACAGCAAAAAATACAAAACCGTCTGGATACAGCAAGAATTATATTGACAGAAGTTTCTGGACTGTGGCAAAAGGGAGGGAGGAGACAGTGGAAGGGAGGGGAGAGATGCAAAGGGGAAGGAGGTAATGGAGGGGAAAGGAGGAGAGGGCGTGAAGGAAGGAGAACACATGGGGAATGGAGAACACGTGGGGAAAGGAGAAGACATGGGGAAAGGAGGAGAAGACGTGGGGAGAGAAGACGGAGACGTGGAGAGGGGAGGAGGTGAGGACGTGGGACAAGAAGAACGAAAAGACGTGAGGAAAGGAGGAAGAGAAGAGGAGAGGGAAGAGACAAGACGTGGGGAATGGAGGAGGAAAAGACGTGAGGAAAGGAGGAAGATAAGAGGTGAGGAAAGGAAGTGAAGAGGAAAGATGAACAGGGAAGAGCAGTACTGGAGATAAGGATTTCGGCAGTACGATCCTTCCTCGGTATTTACAAGACTCCAGCCTCTGCCGCCACTGAGAGAGGAAGGATCGTTGCCCGCAATTAGACTATAGGCAACAATGAAACGCACACACGCACACACACACACACACACACAAAATCCCCCCAACACACACACACACCACAAACACACACACACCCGCCTCCACACACACACATTTCCCGCTAACTAACAGCCTACAATAAGACTCAGTGAACTTGCTCTTATCTCTTGCCGGGTTATCCTCTCGTTGGTATCGACAGGGTGTAGGCAGGGGTGTAGGTTAGGAAGAGCGGGGTGTCGGCACGGTGTAGGCAAGGGTGTAGGTTAGTACGAGCGGGGTGTCGACAGGGTGTACAGTACATTATTCAAGGGAGGGTACTGCCAAGGCTTATCGTGTTCAGAGCCGTTCTTACCCTCTCCCTGAGACTGAGAGGGGTTGTATACTAGTGACTTTACTTCGAAACACTTCTTCCTTAGCGATTTACTCTGCGGATTCCACGTCAATATCCCCTTATACGTTATTGATGCAAACTGCCAGTACTAAAAGGTTATAACTAAGCAGGAGAATGTTCAGCGTAATATGCAAAATAAATCGCTGAAGAAAAGATGCTACGAGACTTACGCCACTGAAAATAGGGCCCCGAGAACTTGGAAAATGTCTCGTTTCCCATTCCGCGTCACAAGAGAGGGACGCCTTCACGCGGTGGCATTGAAATAACCGGTCAGTTATCGATTACTCAAACATCCGTAAACTCAACCCCTATCACAGGAAAGGAGGATGGTGAACTGCAGCAGAAGGACGACATCAGCCTGCAGTCTACGGGTTTACGTCCAGACTGGGCCAAGCACCACGACTACAGACACAACAACAAAGGAAAACTACAAACACAATATAAAGAAAAACTACAGCAACAACAAAGAACAACAACTACAAAGGCAACAACAACAACAACAACAACAACTACTACTACTACTACTACGACTACTACTACTACCTTTATTACCACTACTACTACTACACCAAGAATTTTATAACCCAAGGTATACTTCGTAATCCCTTCAATACAATTACACTCTTGCACTTGCTTACTCTTGCCAGACTGAGATTAATTTACTCCTGGGGAAAAAAAAATATAATCGTGCTCAAGGAATTAACAAAGACTTTCTCTAATCCTCCAGTTCGAAAAACCTCACTTAAGTTCCATAAAATCGTCTGGAGAAAAAAAAAAGAATAAAGAAGACGGAGTAAAAATTCTCTCCAAAGATAAATATATGCTAATACTTTTCAATAAGGCAGGGGTGTGTTCATATATAATTTTTTTCTCAACAGTTCTTTTACACTAACTTGGTACAGATTTTCGTCCTCTTGCTGTTTATTTCACGTCACTAAATGGCAGAAAGGGATAATACTGCAGCGCTATATCCTTTTCAATAGCACTTCTTCCTGACTACCATCCTATTCTAATGCTGATTTCTTGTTACGGCTCAGCGTCCAAGTGTGACAGATGGCAATATTAGGCCAGGTTAAATTAAAAGAAGTATAGGTGTTCAACGGGTGTTTACAGGTTGAAATGATTATGGTATATGAAACACACACACACACACACACACACACACACACACACACACACACAAACACACACACATACATACATACACACACACACACACACACACACACACACAAAACAGTAAATAAAAGTCTCGTATCACCAAGTCACCGATATTTTTCAGCCATCACCGCTTCTAACAATCCGATTTTTTTTTCATTTCCTGCACCGACATCAACTGTTTATTCTGAAAATGAATAAATAACATAAATAAATAAATAAAAAATGGTTCCAATCCTTAGCAATTATTAAGCAGACACAATTTTACGGCAAATGAGATTGGTGTTTTAGCAGCCTGAGAACATGTCTACCGCTTACACATCCATAATCCACAGTCAGATCGCCCTTTGCATATCTACGCCCACTTCCGCCCACTGCCTGGCTTACCACCGCATGTACTGTACTCTTACCTCCACCCACACACGTATCCACCCACATACACACACTCATCATCACACACACACACACACACACACACACACACACACACACACACACACAATAACATACATATATACGCACATACCTCTGCATGCATAGGTGCAAGCCGTGACCATTCTCATTTACTACACATAACCCCGCTCACAAAAATATTCATCCAGTTTCACACACACACATTCTCTCTCTCTCTCTCTCTCTCTCTCTCCATTACCCACACATCACGCCAACCACCATTAAGTAAAGTAACACGTGATGCCTTGGAAAATATAGGACGAAGAAGAGAACAGGTAGAAAAGAAAAGAGAAGAAGAACAGAGAAAAGTGTAGAAGAGAAGACAGGTGAAGGGAAGGGAAGGGAGGGGAAGGGGAGAGGAGAGGAGAGGAGAGGATGAGAACAGATGAATGAAAAGTGAGAGATAGGAAGGAAGGCTGGAGGGACAATGGAAGGAACGAAGAAAGAGGAAGGAAGGAAAGAAAGGATCAGGTAAAGACAGCAAGAGCTTAAGAAAAAAAAATAAGGATACGAAGGAGAGATAGAAAGAAAAGATAAGGGAGGATGATAAAGACAGAAAGAACGGAGAAAGAATTGGAGGAAAGTTGAGACGAAGGAGAAAGAAGACGGAGGAAGATTTGAAGTTGAAAAGGAGAGAATTTAAGAAAGGGAGAAAGGGAGAAATGAATGGTGAATGAAAGTGAAGGAAGGATGAGAGAGATTAGGAAAGAAGGAAAGAAGGGTTGATGAGGAGAGAGGTTAGAGTGACAGGAACTTAATGAATGGGAGAGAGAGAGAGAGAGAGAGAGAGAGAGAGAGTGTGTGTGTGTGTGTGTGTGTGTGTGTGTGTGTGTGTGTGTGTGTGTGTGTGTGTGTGTGTGTGTGTGTGTGTGTGTGTGTGTGTGTGTGTGTGTGTGTGTGTGTGTGTGTGTGTGTGTGTGTGTGTGTGTGTGTGTGTGTGTGTGTGTGTGTGTGTGTGTGTGTGTTTATGATACGATAAACACTATACTCCATTTCACCAAGTTTGGCACCATCTCGTCAACACCTGTAGTGTCTATGTAAATCCTCTGCACTAGATGAACCTCTATTTATTACCCTGAACCTCTGTTTATTACCTTGAACCTCTATTTATTACCTTGAACCTCTATTTATTACCCTGAACCTCTGCTTATTACCTTGAACCTCTGCTTATTACCCTGAACCTCTATTTATTACCCTGAACCTCTATTTACTACCTTGAACCTCTATTTATTACCTTGAACCTCTATTTATTACCTTGCACCTCTATTTATTACCTTGAACCTCTATTTACTACCTTGAACCTCTATTTATTACCTTGAACCTCTACTTATTACCTTGAACCTCTATTTATTACCTTGAGAACCAATATAAAGGTAATACAAAAAGGTATATCTGGTGCTGAGGACCTTTGTCAACGCTACAGCTATTGAGGACATCTGATATGGTGCCAGACTCGGTGAAATGGTACAGTACAGATTTTTTACGTTTCAGAAAATTTCGGTGTCCCTTAATCATTATTTCTCCCTGTCATCTTTCCTTTTTCCTTTTTACGCATGATCCTACACCCTTCCCAAAACGTACACTCCTTCACACACTAACCACTCACCCCCTTCACCTTCCCAAACACACACTCCCTTACACATTACCCACTCACCATCCCTTACACTTCCTTAAACACACACACACACACACACACACACTACCCACCCACTCTCCCTCATCACATGCCCTTCCCTTTACCAACAACTAGGCCAAGCGTCATGTTTCTTTCACCACCCAAATCATTCAACATGAAATATCGACTGAGAGTGACCGACACACCAGGTCAAAGGTCAACACATACAACAGGGACAATGTACTGACAGGTGACACTCACACATTCATGAATTCTTGAGCCGGAGATGAGGTCAGTGGATTTTTTTTTTGGGGGGGAGTGGGGGTTATTTCTGCAGCACCTGAGTGACCAACTTGACCTCTGCGATGATTTTTTTTTTTACTCATGACCTCTAGCACTATGAAGGCTACATCAAAACCCTCCAGTTCCAAAAATCTCCTCTCTGCTGAATAAAATAATTTAGGTATAACAATAACCATGAAATAAGTCACCAAACAAATGGTGGTGGTAGTAGTAGTAGTAGTAGTAGTAGTAGTAGTAGTAGTAGTAGTAGTAGTGGTTGTGGTAGTAGTTAGTAGTAGTAGTAGTTAGTATTAAGAATAATAATAATTAGTTACCTAATTAGTTACTTATTGTGTAACCACCATAAGGAACTATTTATGGTACACAAGGTATGAAGTTTTGGTATCATGAACAAGTCTGCGACCTTTAAAAGTAGTTCAAGGTCATTCATGTTTGGAACATGTACTTACATTAACTTAAGGTAGCTTCTCGTGTAATACCAACAAGACTTGAAGACAAAGGTGTGGAAGAACGCGTGGGTACATTCTACATTTGTCTCATAAACCGGCTAACTAAATGCTTAACTGTAATGATATTCCCTTCAGATAATAAAAGGGACCACATCTATATTTCTGTAAAGTTACAGCCTTACAGCTTCTGTGGTTTTCTCTAAAACGTGTTACAATGAAAACACTGAGCAGATTTGAACTCGGTACTCTAGGCTAAATGACAAAATAATCAGCCAAAAATCTCAGCAAACTGTTTTGTCAAAGGATTTTCAACCAAGTAGCTGTACCTCATAGTATCTGAGATATTTCAATTTTGAAATATGCAATTTTTGCACCAAAAATGAGTACATGACCTTCAAACGTAGGCCAAGGTCATTTATATTTGGCACAAGTACTTGGTTTACCCTAAGGTACCTTCCTGTAATATCAAGATCTAAGAAAAAACAGTGCAAAGAAAAATAATAATACCCCAACAATAAGCTTCGCCATATATATGGCGAAACTTAATAATAATAATAATAATAATAACAGATAAACCACTGGGTGAAGGCTTTTTTATTATTCCATACTTACTACCTCCAAACGGTCCTACTCAACTTTGAAAAAACGTCTCTCAGTGAACGGACTAAACACTACCTTCAAACTAATCCACTGTAAAAGATCTCATCGATACTATTACATAAAACCTTCATGTGGATCCAATAACAAAAATGAAACAGACGTCCTCGAGGTGAACAGAAAAAAATACTGTATAATGTGACCCAGTATATGCATTTCACTTTAACCTGGCCTAAAATTGCCATGTCTCTATCTTCAATGCTGAGCAATAACAGATTAACACAAAAATATGATGCTCGCCAAGAAGTGCTATGGAAAGGATATAGAGCTGTAGCATTCTCTCTCTCTCTCTCTTGTCACTGAACTACATGAAAGAAATAAGCTGCAAGAGTACGAAAATCTAGGCCAAGTTAAGGTGAAAAGACTACAACACCCTCCTCTAATCTCCGGGCAAGAAGATGCTAACCCTTTCAGCGCCAGGACTTTTTTTTTTTTTTCCCCTTCCAACGCCAGATAAAAAAAAAAAAAATCATCTCAGACGACCCAATCAGATTTAAGACAAGAGAAACAATCTGCATTAACCTTTTCCTTCCCAGATCGTTCTTCCTTATTTGTTTATTTTTTTCTGGCTAACGTGTGACTATGTAATGCAGCTCTCGTGTGTGTGTGTGTGTGTGTGTGTGTGTGTGTGTGTGTGTGTGTGTGTGTGTGTGTGTGTGTGTGTGTGTGTGTGTGTGTGTGTGTGTGTGTGTGTGTATGTGTGTGCGTGCGTGCGCGCGCCATATACTGATAACTATGAACTGAGAGTGTGCGAGAATAGAAGACGGAGAGAGAAAAAAAGGGGAGGGGAGGGAATGGGGACGAAATATCACGCGGAAGGTGGAGAGATAGGAGAGAAATGGCTGAAGGTGGGAGGCAGGTGTGATGGGAGAAGCCAGGTGTAATGATGAAGGTGCGAAAAAACACACTCCCATTTCCCAGCCCACAAAATCGCCCCCAGTCCACAACAACAACATGAACTAACAACCCCACCACACACCACGCACTCAAGAACGCACCCCTCTAAGCCATTACTTCGCATCGTTCTGTTATTCATATTGTCACTTCATTATTCACTCTGATTTGATTGTGATGTGTTTGGTTGGTATATGTGAAGAGAAATGAATAAACACAAGCGCTTTCTATATCAAATAAAAATTAAGCTTAGGAGGGCTTATAAATGTGGGATCTTTGAACACACACACACACACACCTGGAGGACGAGCCCGCACTTCAAAGGCGAGATCCAGGTAAAACGGTGCTGCGGACAACCTGATTATGTTTCTCTCTCTCTCCGCACCGCTACACAACCTCCCCTCGGATCGGAATATGACCCGGTTTTAATGCCAAGAGGGGAGACACGCAAGGCAGATGAGGAGGAAGATGGAAGACTGGGCTGGGGAGTTTGACAGGTAAGAAGGTAGGTATGTAGGTAGGTAGGTACAGTAGGTAGGAAGGTGGTAGGCAGGTAGGTAGGTAGGAAGGGAGGTATATAAGTACTTTACACTTTATTCATTTTCACTAGACATAATTTTCCATCTCTCCATCTTGAATGCTTGACAAGATTTTGACACTAGAGCATGGTGCTGGTCACGAAGAAGTGTTATGGACAATATGTAGTGCCGGAGTATTGTATTATGTGACCACAGAGCAACTGAACAAAAACTCTCCGCCTAAAGTAAAGGAACAGTTGGTTGGTAAGTGTGTGGGTAGACGGATGTGTGGGTAGGTAATTATTGTGGGGGTAGGTAAGCAGGTGTGTGTGGGCAGGTAACCGTTTTGGAAGGTAGGTGTATTTGGGCAGGTGGATAGGTGTGTGTGGGTAGGTAGGCAGGTGTGTGAGTAGGCAGGCAGGTGTGTGGGTAGGTAGGCAGGTATGTTAAATGGTTGGTGTGGTAGTTGAATTGGATAGATGGTTGGTAGGCTGGTATGCTGGGGGATGGAATTTCGTGTGCCCCAACATTCCTTCCCGATCTCATTAAATGATATCACACCACCTCTTGTCACTGTCACCATCACCGCCGCCGCCACCACCACCTCACCTTCCCTCATCACCACCACCACACCTGCCTCCACAACAGTACCACCATACCTGCCTCAACCTTCACCACCACCACACCGGTTTCAGCCTTCACCACCACCACACTTGCCTCCACAACATTCATCACCACCACAACCGCCTCCACCATCTTCACTATCAAATCTACTACATCTTTCTCAACCAGTACATCCCACACCACAATAACCACCACACCTCCCAACACCACGGCGGCTAATATACCAGCCTACGTCACCTTTACCTCCACGCCTGCCTCTGCTATAATCCTGTAATTACAACAACTGCCACAGCCACAAAAAATGAAGACAGCTTAAAGGAAATATTCTGACATCCACGAGAAAACCACATCCTAATTTGGAGCGCTTCAAAATATACGTTAATGAAGTATACATAATGTGAGATTAATTGTCTACATATACTGCTATCTGGAACAATACGTTAAATATCCACTACAATAGCAGACACATCCACTGAAGGAAAGAACCCAAAACTTACAACCTGCATAACTTGTCTTTCAAAAAATAAAAATCAATACTCTTTCATTTCGAGTTTCATAAACACACTGCATTTAAAAGACTGGAGGCTACGGTAGTGAGATACAGAGATTAAGGTCAGTTTCAGAGGTGACCAGTTCCATACATGAAAACCTGAGAGTAAAGGCTGTCTTTTGCATTACAGGGTTGGGCAGAAAAAGACTGAGCGTGTGTAGCTAGACGGGTGCTGCATGCCTACCGTAATGGGATAAGGAATGCAAGCAGAGGGTTCAAAAGCAGAGTGACCAGAATAATGACGACCGAAGAAAGAAAAAGATGCAACACTACGACACAGAGAGAGGCTGAAGGGAGTCACGAGAGGAGACTGTCAGAAGTGCTTTTCCTCAAGGCAGGCAAGTTTTAATCTAGAATGAAAAAGGTCTTCAAGGCTAGTGTTGAACTGACTAAGGCTCTAATTCTAGAAGGCTTAGGAGTCTTTCTAACACCATCCTAGACCAGTTGTTTCCTACACCTAACACAAATATATTCCTGTACGCCATTTATGCAATCTATGTAGATATATAGAAGATATCAGTAAAATACAAAAGTAATATAAGATGCAAAATATAAACTAATCGCCAGGGAAGAGGTGCTACAAAGCCCCACAGACATATAATACGGTCATAAGGATGTGTGTCAAAGGACTGTATACTAGAAATGACTGACTGCTTTTCCTGCATCTGTTTCCTGATAGTTTGAACAGTTTAAGGATTTGAGTTTCGTTAAAAGCGGTCTTTACTAATCTACCTCAAGACCCGCCGACGTGTGGTAAAAACACTCCCTCTAATACCACAATAACTAGTCCTATATGAGACAGCCCTAGCATGAATTCAATATGGATGGTGGATATTGGCGCCGAAGAGGTGACATGAGATGTGTATGGCACGTAGGAGGACAACTGGGCCTCAGGGGACGGGCTCTTATGCCTATGCGCATAGTCACACACGTAAAAAAAAAAGTTTATTACTGCATACTACACAGCTATATCCTCCTATACGTTTAAATTAACACATGTCGGTATGAAAACTGTACAACCATTTTATATATATGAGAATTTTAATAAGTCATGTTAAAAGTAGCTTCTGTGAAAGGTGTAAGGAGTCGTAAGAACAATCTGTTAAATCACCGTAAAGCAGCAACAGGTTGTGAGTATATGCCAGCACAAGAAAGGGGATATCTATAAACACACACACACACACACACACACACACACACACACACACACACACACGAATCACCTCCACCACAACTACCACCCACGTAAAAGACCTACCCTCCCTCACCACGTCAACAACACACCACCACCACCACATCAACCACACAGCACCACCACATCAACCAGCACCATTACCAAACTTTGAAGTGGCAGGGAGGGCGTTCATTAAGATGCCTCTCACCGCCTCGCATCAAAGTGTCGCGCCTATAAAATAAAAACTCTCATTTTCGCTATCATTTGCTCTCTTCCATTTGTGTTGCTAGTTTTCAAGGCCGAGGTTCATTCAGCTGGCGAGGTTTAATTTATTTTCCACGAAGGCCCCTTTTTCACACAGCGTATCATGTCGTTTGAAGATGCATGTTGGTATTAATATTTTATGGCTGCAAACCAAATTATTTAACGTGGAGAATTACTACGTCTGATTTCTTTATTTTTTCCTTGAAGTAATGATTTTGCCACTTCTCGTGCACCCATCACGGAAGGAGGAGGAAAGGGAGGAGGAGGAGGAGGAAAGGGAGGAGGGGGAGGAATAGGAGGAGGAGGAGGAGGAGGAGGCGGAGGAGGAAAGGCAGGAGGAGGAGGAGGAGGAGGAGGGAGCTTTTGTTAATGCTGCCGCCCTGAATTCCTCTGAAACCTGAACCCGATAAACTGCAGCAGAATGATGCGCCCTCTCTTCTGCAGTCTGTCATCCTCCTTTCGGGGGTTAGGGAGGGGACTGAGGGACGTTTACATGACCAGACAACTCCACCGCCCAGTCATACTGATGCCACCGCAAGAAGGCGTCCCCCACTAGCACCCGAGTGTAATCAATACTTCTGAATTTTAAGAAGTAATTTAATCGCATTTCAACCTCCAACCAAGACCGCCGACTATAGTGTAAAACTGCACAGGAAACTATCTGACGTGGAGGGTCACTACGTCTGATCTCCTTTGCTTTTTCAGATGTATTTATTCAGCCACATTTCCACTTCCCATCAAACCCGCTGATTGGGACGTAAATAAATCAGGTACAGGTTGAAAGGGGAGGCGTCTGCAGGTGACGTGGCCTTTGCTGGGTGACCCTTCTGACATCACATATTCAACATCAATTTAATTTTTAGGGCCTACCCTGCTCCATAGACGAGGCATGTGATTTATAACAAAATATTTGAGTGTTTTTTCTGCAAACCCTCGCTCAGTTCAACGTCATCCCAGTGGACTGCAGAGAACAGGGACACTTTAACAGCAAGAGATGCTTTGTTGATGCTATGATAGAGAATGTCTGTGTTATGAGATCCATGAGGCTTTGTGTGTTGTGGTGTGAACAGCTGCAGTGTGATAAAGAGCATAGTGGATTGCTTCTGAACTGCATAGTGGACTGCGAGTTGTGTACTGTCTTGGTTCTGACCTAGGATAGGGTGAGGGCCTGGGACAACACAGTATTGCGAAAAGAAAGAGAGAAAAAAAAAATGCATTCTGGACTAATGTAGCCTAACTTTGGTCCCAAACATCTCGAACGGGGTCTCATCGCTTGATCATCCCTACCAGCGCACACGACTTCAGGAGGCACGTCAAAACACACACTGTGACGGTAAAATAGTGCCTTTTGATAAATATTCTTCTATAGGGCCGTCCGAAAATAGTGCTCCAATAAAACTCCCTTGGCGATATGGCAGGGGCGGTTTGATCTGCTGGTGTGGAAGTGGGAGTAGAAAAACAAATGACAGGAGAGACAGTGATATCGCACACCTGTCCCTCCCCGCCATACACGAGAGATCACCTGGCGGCGTGAATGAAGAGTGTTATGTATGGATCACCCTGTAAGCTTCCCTGGACTAGACGCATTCTTCCCTGCACCCCAAAAAATAAAAAAAATGCTTGAAAATTTACGACAGTACAGATGTTTTTTTTATTTCCTTTAAGAACGTGCACATTACTAACCTATATACACAAAATTCCACACTCAACTACGGGCAGGCAACTCATTCCACTGTGTGTTCCTCCATGTGTAAATTATCAGATCCTTTTCAAGCTTTATTAAAAACTCGTAAGACAAAAACAAAACATTCAAGCTATTTCATCATTTATTTTCTCCTACAAAATAAATTCTATTACTTTTTTGAAGATGATTTCATTTTTTGGGTTTACGAATGATGTCATAATTCTTGCAAAACTGTAAATCTGTGTAAAATTTTCCAGCACTAATTAATTCCTTTGGGAGAATTGGCGCTTCTGAGGCAAAAGATCTAATATTTTTTTTTTCTGGCTAACATCAGAATTTTTTACCTGGTATTGGACTCCCCCCCCCCCAGATAAATGTCAACACCACCAGTAACTGAAAAAATTATTCATATTTCACCAACCCTAAAAAAACATCCAAATCTAATTACCCAAAGCTAATTAACCAAAGCCCCCCCCCCCCCAAAAAAAGGATCCTGTTTCCTTCTCAAACTGACATGAAAAAAGCCTAACATAAAACAAAAAAAAATGATGGTGGGTGAAATCGGTGGTGGTGTTCTTTCCCCTCCCAGACAGACAAGCTCATAAAAGGCAGAGTTGGGTGCTACTCGATTTTTCATTGCAGTGGTGTGTGTGTGTGTGTGTGTGTGTGTGTGTGTGTGTGTGTGTGTGTGTGTGTGTGTGTGTGTGTGTGTGTGTGTGTGTGTGTGTGTGTGTGTGTGTGTGTGTCTCTCTCTCTCTCGTCGTGTAACTTCTGGCTGACTTCACGAGATCAGTCCCCCAACTTGCCTTTCAGCCTGACTTGCTTCCACGACCCTACTCACAAAGCTCCCCCCACTCCTGGCGAGGGACGCTTTTCTCTCTCATGCTTCAAAGACACTACATAAGAGGACGGACGACGAGAGAAATGTGAAAGAAATAAATGAGGAAAATTGGAAAATAAAATACCAAAAAAGGCCTCTCTCCTAGTCACGAAGGAAATGTAGAATGAATAAATGAAAAAATAGGAAAAATAAAGAGAACCTCTCCCCTATTTACGAAAGAACTGTACATTAAATGAATGAAATAAAATGTCATAATATTTTACTTTCTAGTTCAATTATATAAAAGCACTAAAGACGATATATAAATAAATACTATAGAACGTTAAATAATAAGCAAATTTAAACACTAGACTTGTTTAAGGTCCGCAGGCCGTAACTGTTAACATTTCAAACTTATTTCCCCTTTGGTTAAATTCAAAATATTCCAGCGGCCTCCCTCTAATATTCCTCCATAAAAGAAATACATATCGTACAAATAACGGAAACTTAAACAACCACTGTTAGAAGAGAACACCGTAGTATTCTGCCCAGTTAATCACAACGTCAGTGTTACTTAAATAATGCCGCTGTAACCTGACCATTTACTTTTACTTATATGATCCAAATACTTCACCTACTGTTCTCTCAAGTGGATCTGACTAGCGGCAAACTCGATTTAAGTTGAGAAGGCGCAAGGTCGTAAGCATTAACACACTCAAAATTAGGCGAACTCTTGTATTCCATTACAGCTAAAGTCACATGCGATTATATTTACCTGAGTGAGTCACAGGAGCCACTGAGATAATGCAAGTCACATATCCATTATTACATCTATAGCGCCAACTTCACCTTCTTTCATCTATGATTTTTGCCTCTAAGTTTTCCTCCTTTCCTTAATTTCCTCGATTCAATTTCTGTCTGCTCGTATTCCCAACTTCCAATCCCCTTACCGTTTAAATAATTAGCTGGCATTATCACAGCAATTATCAAAGTGCAATAATTACAAAGGCAATGGAATGAGGTCCAGGCATCAGCATATACAGGGTGACCCGGGAGGAATGGGAATAACTTTGGGAAACGGCAGACGAGGCAGTAATAGGCAAGAAAGTTTATAACGTGGCCAAATTTCAACCGAGACTAAAATTACTGAAGACCTTATCGGCGAAAATGGTCCCCCTCATAATTCACCCATAAGGTTAAAGTAACTGTAGTTGCATAATGGCTTAGAGTTGGACCTTTGGTGATATACCATGTTTTGCTTGGAATTTCATCAGCTACCAGTGTCCAGTTACGTTTTCTTTTTCCCTGGAAACCCTGTGTGTGTGTGTGTGTGTGTGTGTGTGTGTGTGTGTGTGTGTGTATATATATATATATATGTGTGTGTGTGTGTGTGTGTGTGTGTGTGTGTGTGTGTGTGTGTGTGTGTGTGTGTGTGTGTGTGTGTGTGTGTGTGTGTGTGTGTGTGTGTGTGTGTGTGTGTGTGTGTGTGTGTGTGTGTGTGTGTGTGTGTGTGTGTGTGTGTGTGTGTGTGTGTGTGTGTGTGTGTGTGTGTGTGTGTGTGTGTGTGTGTGTGTCCACATGTCAAAGTTCATATTACATACTTCAAAAACGTGATGTGCTGTATACCTCACACCAAGCACACACACACACACACACACACACACACACACACACACACACACACACACACACACACACAGAATGTGTCTCAATCCGCAACTGAGAGTACCACGAAGCATAAATTTACTGGCTAACTGGACAAAAATAGTCTGGAAAAAAGCGTATGGAGGGATTATTTTTGAAGCATAAACGCAGAAGCCACGAATTTCACCCTCTGGATTATCTGAGAGAGAGAGAGAGAGAGAGAGAGAGAGAGAGAGAGAGAGAGAGAGAGAGAGAGAGAGAGAGACTGCAGTGTTAGGTTATATAAAACTGAGAGGGATGGTTGAGGGTGAAGATGAGAGAAGAGACAGCAAATTCAACAGACTAAAATTCCGTCACTGAACAACTACACTCATTTTACTTTAACCTGACCTCAAAATTGGTCTTTCTCATCTGTAATGCTAAACTATAACATGAAATTAACAAAAGAACACTATAATAGTCAAGAAGAAGTGCTTTGGAAAGGATGTAAAGCGGTAATATTGTCTTTCTCTGCCACTGAGCTACGGAATATATGCTCAAAAAAAGAAAAAAAAAATGGATCGTTAAAGTTACAAAAGGAAAAAAATCTGGGTCAAGTTAGGGCTACAAAAGGAGAAAATTTGAGGTCAAGTTAAAGCTACATAGTAAGAAAAATTAGGTCAAGTTGAAGCTACAAAATGAGAAAAATTTAGGTCAAGGTAAAGCTACAAAATGAGAAAACTTTAGGTGATGCTGAAGCTACAAATGAGAAAAATGTGAGTCAAGTTATAGCTTCAAGAGGACAAAACTCAGGGTCAAGTTAAGGTCAAAGAATTACAGCTGGCAATGAATATGTCTCGGAGGAACTTAGTGTGGATTTTGACCTTAAAATCCCTCCTGCATCCTTTTGTCTGTCCAAAGGTTAGACGATTTACTTAAGCCTGAGACAATGGAAAGTCAAGGATGAACTGTGTGTGGATTTATGCCCCTCAATACCAGATAGTCTATAGTGCTTCATATGTGCTGCCGACAGACGATTTTATTCAGGATGTCTGTTGTACTGAATTTGTGCTACGGCCAGGCGATTTTATTCAGATTAAGATATATGGGAAAAGGCTGGGGATGAGATAAAGTCTGGATTTTACCCTGTCAGGCCAAGTTAGTCTTTATACATATTCCCATTCTTGGTAACACCTGATCTACCCAGGTGTCCATCCATCCTTTGTGGACTGGTAAGTAAAATGAATACCTACGTTAACACCTGTAAGTGGTAACTGTGGTAAGCTGGATGATGTAGTGGCCTTGTACTCCAGCAACGTGACTGAATAACCCTCCACAGCAAAAAGGTAAATTTACATAGATATTCACCGTGGCTGAGCGCTTCATGGAGTCTACCCCCACCTTTACCTTTACTTTTCACCCCTTCAGTAAAGCAGCCTCTTGTAATCTGGCTGTCATGCGGTTATATTCACAGTAGGAGAGATGAACGATGAGTAGATTTACCTTTTTCAATAACACGGCGTCTCTTTATTTTATACATGCTATCGACAGGGCATTTTTACCTGCCTGAGAACTCAAAGTCAACGATAAATAAGGCCATGAGTGATTTAAACGCACTCAGTCTTAATTTAGTAGTGTGAGCGCGTGACCACATCCTTTCTGAAGATTCTTAAATGTCTAAGCACCGGACTGATTGCTTTCTGGAACACTGACAGCTAAAAGGTAAGTGACTTCAGGTAGGCTACGTGACTTCAGGTGGGCTAAGTGACTCCAGGTGGGCTACGTGACTTCAGGTGGGCTAAGTGACTTCAGGTGGGCTACGTGACTTCAGTTGGGCGTGGAGGAGGCAGCGAGTCGGAAACTTAAGTACTGAATGCTGCAATATGAGCAATGGATGAGCAACTGAGGTGTGGAACGGTGCGGGCCGAAGGGAGGGGGAGTGGATGAAATAGCGGTTTGGTGGCAGAGTGGTTGGGTGGAGCAGTGGAACATGAGCGTGGAAGAGTTGAACAGAGGTGCGGAACGGTTTAACAGATGCATGGAATGATGGGAGATGCGTGAAACAATACGAGGCGTGGAATTTTAAACAGAAGTAGAACACCTGAGAAGAGCGTGGAACACAAGAAATGGAACAATGCAACAGGGGCGTGGAACAGTGGAAAAGGGACGTGGAACAAATAAGGCGTGAAAGTGCAAGAGGTGTGGAACAGTGGAACAAAGACGTGACACAGAAGAAAAAGTAGCATGGAACAGTAACAGAGGCATGGAACAATGTAGCACAGGTGTGGGACGGTCGATCAGAGGACGAAAACTGGAGAAAATAGGTTTCGAAGTGGAAGAGAAGGGTGGAAGAGTGGAAGGGTGGAAGAGTGGAACGGCAGAAAAGAGGCGTGGCACAGTGGAAGCTCAGGGAAAAGAGCAGGTGGAATAGAGGCTTGAAACAATGGAGAAAAAAGGAAGGAAAACTGGACAACACAAGACGGAAGCATATGCAATCGGTATTAATACTCTCTCTCTCCTATGACCCCCCTCGACTGTATAATATCCATCACGTGTTGGCCAAAATCAAACAAGAGTTAACGCGACCATGCGGCTTCAGGGAGAAAATATTAACACGTTTAGGCTCCTATACTCACTGATAATCATCATCTAGTATTTATCAAAGTAAAATTATTGTTTAATACAGGATGTGCCAGAGTGGATTGCTAGAGGAAGAAGAGGTAGAGGTAGGCCGAGGGAAACCTGGTTGAGGACAATGAAAAAAGAAGCAGGAGAGGAGTGTTGGTGGGACCTGAAGGAGATGGCAAGAAACAAATATTGGTGGAGAGAGTTCATTGAGGCCCTATGCATCCCGTGGGGTGCCACAGGAAATGATTGATTGATTGATTGAAAATTATTGAGCTGATACTACCACGACATTCAGTATGGTAGCAGTAGTAGCTGCAGCCCCAGGTTCATCTTAATGTGAACCCAGTGGACTGCTGGCTGACATTACCCTTCTCCTGCAGCCCAACATCTTCCATTCTGAGGACAGGGAGGGAGCTGAGGAACATCTGTATAACCGAGTAGCTCCATCGCCCAATTATATCGATGGTACCACATGAAGGCATCCCTCTCAAGCACCAGGATCAGTATAAATAAAAAAATCGATAGAAAGAAAAGAAAAACATGATACCATTTGGAAACGCAGACATACCGAGCACAAGGGCTAGACCAGGAATAACGCGAGAGCATTGTTCAACCACCTACATGCGTCGCGCGAGGCAAAACAGAGGTGGGGTTAGGTGCGGGAGGTGCAGAGATGAGTCGGGTGGATGACAAGTGTGTGGCGGCGGCGACGATTAATGATGATGACGATGATGACGATGACGATGACGACGACGACGACGACGATGACGACGACGACGACAACGACGACGATGACGACGACGACGATGACGACGACGACGACAACGACGACGATGATGATGACGATGACGACAACGACGATGATATCCCTAAGTTCACCTGGATGTGAACCTGGTGGGCTGCAGGCCGAAGTTGTCCCTCTCCAGCAGTCTGCCATCCTCCTTTCGAGGGAGAGGGACAGAGCTGAGAGACGTTTGCACAACTGGGTAGCTCCACTGCCCAGATATATCGGTGCCACCACACGAAGACGTCCCTATCCAGCACCCAGGGCTATGATACCGTACCTAATGAAGATGTGAGTGGTGGGTCGGTCAGGATCGGTGGTGTCAAGGCTTACATCAACGTTTTTTCCAAGAATAAGAAAGAAGAAAATGAAGATGAATAAGAAGAAAAGATGAGGAAGAAGAAGAAGAGGAAGAAGAAGAAGAAGAAGAGGCAGAAGAAGAAAAGAAGAGGAAGAAGAAGAAGAGGAAGAAGAAGAAAAGAAGAGGAAGAAGAAAAGAAGAGGAAGAAGAAGAAGAGGAAGAAGAAAAGAAGAGGAAGAAGAAGAAAAGAAGAGGAAGAAGAAGAAAAGAAGAGGAAGAAGAAGAAAAGAAGAGGAACAAGAAGAAGAAAAGAAGAGGAACAAGAAGAAGAAAAGAAGAGGAACAAGAAGAAGAAAAGAAGAGGAAGAAGAAGAAGAAAAGAAGAGGAAGAAGAAGAAAAGAAGAGGAAGAAGAAGAAAAGAAGAGGAAGAAGACGAAGAAAAGAAGAGGAAGAAGACGAAGAAAAGAAGTGGAAGAAGACGAAGAAAAGAAGAGGAACAAGAAGAAGAAAAGAAGAGGAACAAGAAGAAGAAAAATAAAGAGAAGATGAAGAAGAAAAAGAAATTAAAAAGAAGAAAAGAGGAAGAAGAGGGCAAAAAATAAAGAGAAGAAGATGATGAAGAAATAGAAATGAACAACACTCATATATCTTCAACAGTCCCGCTACAAAGATATAAAAAAGACCGATGAAAAAGTTAGCATAAAAAAAAGGCTAAGCGAGATCTTGAATAACGCAGAGTAACAAAAATACTACGATTACCAAAACAACAGAATTTAGGACAATGTAAAGAAGGAAAAAAAAAAAGACGATGGTACGAAAATTGGAAGTGATACCAAAAAAATAAAGGTGTGGAGAGCATTCGATAAGGCGGCCGAATCGTTAACCTAGAAAGGCGTAGGAGATGGCGGATCAAAGTAACCCATAAAAGAGCGTGGTGAAATGAGAGAGAGAGAGAGAGAGAGAGAGAGAGAGAGAGAGATAGGCAGGGCTGTAAAGGACTGCCGGGATGCCTTAAGGGATATAGCGAGGTGGGAAACGGAAGGCAGTAAGAGAAGGCTGTAAGATGAGACCTGTAAGAGATGGAAGACTGCAAGGGAAGGGAGACTGCAAGTGATAGGAGACTAAGAGATGGACGACTGCAAGAGATGGGAGACTGCAAGAGATGGAAGACTGTAAGAGTGGGCACTATGGGATGCGGGGCTGTAAGAATAGCTATATGTACGCTTTTAGATATAGGAATTGTAAGAAAAGAAACTATATTAAAAGGAGGTTCTGAGATGGGAAGTTTAAGACAAGATGCTGCAAGGAGAGGCGGGCCGTAAGAAAAGATGATACTGAAGAAGCTATAAGAGATGACACCTGCAAAAATTGATACTTGTAAGAAATGACGACAGTTGTTAAGAGGTGACATTTACGAGGGGTGATGACAGCTGAAAGAAATGAACAGCCGTAGGAGCTTAGAATTGACGGTTGTTCGAGGTTCTGACAGCCGTAAAAATGGACATCTGTAAGAATTTTGAGATGATGACAGCTATAAGAAGCGACAGCTGTGACGATGACAGCTGTAAGAGACGATGATAGCAGTGGGAGAAGATGACAGCTGTAATATAAGAATCGAGTTTTAAGATATCTAAACAACTGCAGAAAATGGCAGCTGTAAGAAACGATAAAATTGTAAGAGGTGACACCGGGAACAGAAGACAGCATTATGATATTTTAAGCGACGATCACAGCTGTAAGAGAGGACAGAGTGACATGCGGGACTGAAAGAGAAACTAAGAGCTCTGAAAATGGGACGAGCGGTGTAAATCTGAGACACGTGAAAAAAGACATCCAGGGCTTAAAAAAAAATAATAGAACTAATACAGAGATGACGTTATGAAAGACAAAGTACTACGAAACCAGTGCCTACGAAAAGATGCTATGACAGAGAAGATGGTACGAGAAAGGAAAGACGTGTTGTGCTTGGGACGTGAGGGTGTTAGTGATAAGGCAGTACAAGAAGCTGTCAGGAATGTGGGGCAGTAAGACAGGTTAGGAGATGAAAAGCAGTTTTGGGATGCAATGAGATGAAGAAGGAAGGAAGAGGATATGAAGAACTAGCACCAAGTCATAGTTTGGCTATATGGCACTAGGGTAGAAGGAAGCGGGGTGAATAATTATATTAAATGTATAATATGGAGTGCAGTACTTAAAGTAATAACGCTGGAAGCAGGAACAGTGGGAGAGTCATCTAGAAAATCAGTAAGTTGTGGGGCCGACGGAGTGAGGAAAAGAAGGGGAAAGCTGCGATACGTTGTTGGAATGTAGACGAGCAATCAAGAAAAAAGATAACGGATAGCCATAGGACAGTTACAGTGTGGGCAGACGGGCTGAGGATCATGGCTCATCAAATGACCATAAGCCAGGCGGGTATGACCTAAGAGAAGACAAGCGAAGACGAGCGAAGACTGTCTCACATCGACGATTGGGGTGGGCTGCTGTGTGCCAAGGAAAAACAGACGGAATAAGATAGACAGCAGTACGAGCAAAAGACATTTATCCTTTTAGCACACAGAGGCCTATATTATCATTACTATTATTTTTTGGTTTGACGCAGGAGCTTATCTAGGACCGGCCCTGCCAGCCATTCACAACCTAAGGATATTCACATGCAAGGTAAGTCACTCCTGCGATGCCCCAAACAGTGCTTCACTTTAACTCCCTGGGGATTCTCACATGCCAGGTGCTTCACTCACAGTACCATATGGTCCCGCATCTGTCTAGAATTTTTATACCTGTTATTTTCGTTCTGCTTCAACCAAACAACTTTCTTTTAATAGTGTACTCAGAGACAAATTTTATTAACTGTACTTCATTATAAAAGGTATGACAAGCTAAATCAATTCAGGAGGTACTGTGAAAAAAAAAAAAATCTAAACATAAAAAAAAGTTATTGTACAGAAAGGATATGAAAGAGAAAAAGGTCAAGGATAAAAGATGCAGATTTTATGAGAAGTATAACAAAAGGAATAAGAGATGTGAAGCATGAAAGAAACAGTAAGAGACTTGAGTTATAAGTGAGGCAGTAAGAGATGTGAGTTATGAGAATATAATATAAGAGAAGGGATAAGAACTGTGAGTAAATAAGGGAAGGTAAAAAGAGAAGAAGTACGAGATGTGAGCAATAACAGACGCTACAAGAGAAGCTATAAGAGGAGATGCTATAAGAGATGAGGCAGAGAAGCAATAAGAGATGAGATGTTGGGGGGGAGGGAGAGAGAGAGAGAGAGAGAGAGAGAGAGAGAGAGAGAGAGAGATTAAACATATCTAATTCTCTCTCTCTCTCTCTCCTACCTAGCATTTCCACTTGTAATGGATCATCTACAGTAAGAGATGAATTAAGGAACCAATGCGATGAGTGATAAGAGAAACTAGAAGAGATACGTTACATAGTCAACAAGAGATAAAAAGAAGCTGTAAGAGATGCAATAAGAGATGTAGCTTGGAGACGTGGGTTGTATGAGATGCTATGAGAGAGAGAAAGGATAATAATAATAATAATAATAATAATAAGCATCACAACACTCCTTTCTCGCCCCTCTGGCCACACTCTCGGCTCTCCATAAAAGAGGCAATACTCTCTCTCTCTCTCTCTCTCTCTCTCTCTCTCTCCATTTAACTGTACCCCCTAATTTCATATCCCCCCTCCTCTCTCCCTTCATCGCCATCTCATTTCCATTGTATTCTTCAGTTTCTCTTTCTCACCCTCTCCCTTCCTCTTGTCTTAACCTCTATCTCATTTCACTGAGCTTACACTTCTTTTTCTCATCTCAATCTATCCCTCTCCACCCCAGCTCTCTCTCTCTCTCTCTCTCTCTCTCTCTCTCTCACACACACACACACACACACACACACACACACACACACACACACACACATACACGAACAGACGTACGCAGCAAGTAATTTTCGCTTAATGTCCCTGTAACCAAATGCTTCACAAGGTTATTTTTAAAGGTAACAAAAGCGACCAGAGGCAAACAAATAATAATAATAATAAAAAGATAAAATAAAAAATAAATAAGGCCTATAATTCTTTACTAACAATCACATAAGTAGTAAAGCCAGCCTGGATCTCACTATACCCGAGTTGTGTTCATCTAAGAAAACTGGTCCACTCTCGCACCTTCATTATACTATTTTTACCTTAACTTGGCCCAGATTTTCGACCTTTTGCAGCTTATTTCACGTAGCTCAGTGGTAGAGAAAGACAGTGCTACGGCTCTACATCCATTCCACGGCTCTTCTTCGTGACTAACATCTTATTCTACTTTTGAGGCTTATTTCACGTAGCTCATTGACAGAAAAGACAATACGATGGCTCTACATCTTTCGGACTTCTTCGTGACTAACAACATATTTCTACTTTTGCAGCTTATTTCACGTAGCTCAGTGGAAGAAGAAGACAATGTTACGACTCTACATCCATCGCACTTCTTCGTGACTAACACCATATACTACTTTGCACCATATTTCACGTAGCTCAGTTGCAGAAAGACATTACCATGGCCCTACATTCTTCGCACTTCTTCGTGACTAACACCATATACTACTTTGTAGCTTATTTCACGCAGCTCAGTGGAAGAAAAAGACAATACTACAGCTCTACATCCTTCGCACTTCTTCGTGACTAACACCATATACCCTACTACTTTGCAGCTTATTTCACGTGGCTCAATGGCAGAAAGACATAACTATGGCTCTACATCCTTCGCACTTCTTCGTGACTAGCATCATATTCTATTTCTGCTGCTTATTTCACGTAGCTCTGTGGCAGAAGAAGACAGTACTATGACTCTACATCCTTGGCACTTCTTCGTGACTATCGTGACTAACATCACATCGTAGTGTTAATCTACTATTTCAACTCGGCATACAAGACAGCGCGTAGTTTTATGCCAAATTAGAGTAAAATGGTTATACTTTATAGTGGCGGCATGTAATTTGATGAGACTTATGAGGTGAAATTGAGTCTCCTTGGTTACTAGACAAATTTAATTACAAATCTGATATCACTTGGCCATTAACTGAACTGAATGTGTTTTGGGATCGTAGTTATGTTGGAAAAAAGGATCGTATTCACGTTGTTAAGGAAGCTCCGTAACACCTCTTCCTTAGCGATTTATTTCAGGATATGGCTGATTAATATCCTGTCGTATGATATCTCTGCAGAGTATGGCGATACTGGAAGGATTTATCTAACAAAGGAGGGCAGTAAGGTGTAATAAACAAAATAAATCGTTTTGGAGACGGTGTTTAGGGACCTCCCTCAACTAACGGGAATACTAGTCAAACACGATATGAATGTTTAATCCCTGAAGCCCAAATAAATCGTCTTAATCATATTCTTGCTGCTTCCAGACGATTTCCTTCAGTTTGGAAGTGCACCTTACTATACTCTTTTTACACTAAGTTGGCCTAAATTTGCTGTCTCTCCGTCTTGAATGCTGAGTTGTAGCAATGGATTAATACTATAATATGATGCCTGTCACGAAGAAGTGTTATGAAAAGGATGCTGAGTGGCAGTATTGTCTTTTTCTGCCGCTAAGCTTCGTGACATAACCTGAAGGAGGAACAAACCTGGGCCAAGTTAGAGTAAAAAATAAAAATAAATAAATAAGTAAACGAAACTAAAGTGTGGTTAGTAAAATAAAGTCTACGTCTAACCACTTCAGTAAGAATCCCCCCAGAAATGTGTTTAAAAAAAAAAAAAAAAAAAAAAAAAAAGTGTTGAGGTGAGGAAGTGTGTAATGGCTGATAAACCTCCGCACAGAGTAGGTTTTAGGATAAGCGGGGGTACAATGCTCTGATACCTCTCTACAGGCACCAGTTTTCCCTTCTCGCGTACTACTAAACTAACTTTCCCTTATATACACATTTTCTCCATTAATTAAAGTAGTTTAGGAAGGGTGTGATCATTACTAAACCACCCAGGAAAGTGTGTTGTAGAGTGGGTGAGGGGAAAAGAATGGTTTGGTTACCCCCCTAGACACTCTTTTTTCCTTGTCACGTACTGCTAACTTTACCTCATATACATAATTTCTTCATTAACCAAAGTAGTTTTAAAGCCTGCCCTTCCCTGTCCTCTTCCCGTAATTACTGACTGGTAAGAGGGGTAAAGGAGAAGGGATGATGGGGAAGGGGGTGATGGAGGCGGGGTGATGGGGAAGGAGTGATGGAGAAGGGGTGATGGAGGAAGGGTGATGAGGGCTCACTACACAGTTCTATTTAGCCAGGAGAGATTAAGGATATTCATCTCGTTAACTCTCTTCCTTGCTATTACGAAACTAACTCTTCACGACGGACCCTGAGACACGTTTCACTGTACTGAACATTTTCTGCCTCGTTAACAGGTTGTCTTTAAGATGTAATGACGTGGCTTGAGTGAGCAGAAGGGGAGGAAAGAGACAATCCAAGAGAATCAGTGAAGGAAAGATGGAATCGAAGAACGGAAGGAAAATGGGGAACAGAGAGGGAAGGAGAGAAATAGAGAGGAAGGGAAGGAATACTGAAGGAACGAGAGAATCAGTGAAGGAAAAAAGGAATCGAAGGACGGAAGGAAGAAGGGGGAACAGAGAGAGAAGGAGAGAAATAGTGAGGAAAGGAGGGAATACTGAGGGAATGAGAGATATGGTGGGGGAAGGATGGACGTAGTGAGGGAAGGATGGTAATGTTGAGGGAAAGATGGAAGTGGTGAGAGAAGGAAGGAAATGGTGAAGGAAGCAGGGAAATTGTGAGTGACGAAGGAAAACAGTGAGAGAAGGAAGGAAACAGTAAATGAATGTGGGAAACAGTAAGGGGAAAAATATATAATGTTGGAAATAAGGGGAAGTAACGCAAAAAAAAAGAAAAAGTCGGAATTTGTGAGGAAAAGGGGAAACTGCAGCAATAAAAGTGAATACCGTGGGCAGCAGCGTGAATAATGAGTGTCAGGAAGAGCCGTTTCAAAGTCTTATTATCAGAGGAAACAACGTAAAAGCAGTGTAGTGAATTGCCATTTTACTACACAAAACCCTGACAAAAAAAATTCAATCTGTTTACAATGTTTTCCAGCAATTCGTAACTTCACACCGTATATCGAATATTTACATGACTTTTTACTCTAATACACAACACCGGCATATAAAGTCAACCTCACATTTACACAATTTTACATATATTTTTTACTTCACTCACACAACTTTACATACAAAAACGTGGTTACAAATGAAACAACAATTCTAAATCCAGACACAAATTTCGAAGCCAATGATATAAAACTTTCTTCGAGAGTATGCCTTTCCTAATGAATATGATTTTTAACCTTTTCAGCACGATGGCGCCTTTTTAAGTTTGTTACGGAAGACATTATACGTTCAGCTTACAGGATAAATAAAATGGAGTTTGATGAACCCTACAGTCACCACCGGATGATGATTATGATGATGATGGTTTTTGATGATGATGATGATGATGATGAAGATGATTTAGGGTGTTGATGATGATGGTCTATGAGGATGATGATGATGATGATGATGATGAAAAATTGTTATCCTTCCCCTTACTGGACAAAGGTACCCCCACCTACATCCCAAAACACACACACACACACACACCGCTCGCTGGTGCAGTGGTAACGTTTTCGCTTGCCAACTGATGGACGGGAGTTCGCGCCTCGCTCAGGTTGCGAAAAGTTTCACTGATGAAGTGGGTGGTTACTGTCCCCCTTCAGCAAGGGGACGGGTGTATGTGTGTGTGTGAAGGTCACAGCCTTGCCCTTAGATCGGACTATATGAGCTCTGAGCTCCCTTCCGGGAGGGTAAACGCTGACGATCACGACCATCAAGTGATCCTGACCGACCCGGTGAATTACACACACACACTACACCACACACACACCACACAACCCAACCCAACCCAACACGCACACACATCCCCCCCTCACAAAAACTACACACCTCCACACGCACACACACAGCGTTCCAATTAGTAAAAATAGAACTGGTTGATGAGATTCGCACAGGTGACTATCAACCGGATATTACCTGCATTGCAAAACACACAACTCCACCAAAATGACCAGTTTCCACACAATCTAGCCTCTTAATTACGAGGGATATTGACCAACTTATGGGTATTTTCAGTAACTTTTTATATTAATGTGAAAATTGGGGCAATGATATAATTTCTTTTCCTGTTTTTTTTCCTTTCCGTTCTTTCCTTACGTCTTTCTCTCTTTCTTTTTTCCCTCTGACTTTGAAGGGTTTATGTTTACTGAATAAAATCATCAGAGGTAAAACAAGAAATACTACACCTACTAACAGAGAGAGAGAGAGAGAGAGAGAGAGCGTATGTGTTTATTATGGTCTCAGTGGCGGCCATCCATGACGAGAGAACTAGGACTCACAGTTACACCAATTATTCGCTTGCTAGGCTCTAGGAACAGGAGGAATGGGGAGAGGGGGGACAGAGAGGGACGAATGGGGGGAAGGGGGATTCAGAGGGACGAATGGGGGGAAGGGGGATTCAGAGGGAGGAATGGGGGGAGGGGGGATTCAGAGGGAGGAATGGGGGGAAGGGGGAGCGAAAGAGGGAGGAATGGGGAGAGGGAAGGGGAGTGAGAGAGGGTAGGAGTTCGCGCGCACATACACGCAAGTGGGCATTGATTAACAAAATACTGGAAATGCGTTATAAACAAGAATTCGGTAGACGATAAATGTAAAAAAAAAAAAAAAACATGAGGATAACTTTTTACATTTTTTAACAGACCGAGAGAAATCATACCTAGAGATAACACACACACACACACACACACACACACACACACACACACACACACCACACACACACACACACACACACACACAGATATACGAAATTTACGATCTCCTGCATATATATATTTAGTCAAAAGTTGCATATAAACAAAATCAGGAATCAAGTTGAAGTCAGTCACATGTATGAGAAAAAAAAAGCTGCTCAGAAACAAGGAAGAACATCTACGAAAACTGAACACTCAAAAACAGAGAGAGATGTAAATAAAACAGATATCCAGGAAATTATTGGCAAACACTGAAGAGCGCTACACACAGTCATAATCCACGAAAGATAAATGGTACAAAATCATGAAAATAAAGCTGTAAAAAACATAGAAAATAAACCTATACAAAAACAAAAATAAGGCTATACAAAAACAGAGAATTAAAACTGTATATACATAAGGATGAAATCTAGGAAAATATTATGTTTCTTTTCTTTTGTCCCAGAATAATCGGTGACAATACGGAAAGGCGTCCCCCCCCCCACCTCCAGCGCCTCAATGAAACATATAATTCTGAAACCAAGGAAATCCGTATGTCCTAAGGCAGTCCTGAAAAGAAACTAAACGAACAAGGAAGAGAAAAAAAAGTCTAGAAACGAAACAAGACAAACAAGGAAGAAAAAAAACAGAGTCCAGAAACGAAACAAGACAAACAAGGAAGAAAAAAGTCCAGAAAGAAGCAAGACAAACAAGAAAGGAGAAAGGAGTCCAGAGAAGAAACAAGAAAAAGGGCATAAAGAAGCAAGACAAACAAGGAAGAAAATAGCAGGGTCCAGAATGAAACAAGACAGACAAGGAAGAAAGCGGCACAAAAACAGGACAAAGCATCTTGGAAAATCGCCTGCGAAACAAGGATATTGGTGACAAGATGAGGGAAACTAACGAAGACAATATTCTGAAGACGACACCAAAATAAGATTGTTTGGCCGCTGAAGAGAGAGTGGTAATAAAGCAACACGAAATCCGAGAGACTTCTGAAGGGTGTAAGAATGAAGCCCAGGATTTCTAAGCATGCAGGATATTAATTATTTTTCAACTCTGGTTTCATGGTCTAGTTCATCTGAGTCTAGAAAATCAATGTTATTTAAATTAAGAAAAACCTCAATGGCAGAAGAGGTTTAGCCTTCAAATAGTTCTCATTAACCCCTTCAAAATACTGATGTACTTATTATTATCTTCTTATTAATGATGTACTTATATACCGACGAATTTATTTATCTTTGGATGGTCTTTCTGAATTGAATTAATTCGATATAACCTTCCCCTACCACTTCACTACCCGAAGCTTGACCAAAACTGAATAAAATCGCCTAGAAGTGACAATAATGAATCAAAAATACACTCCATCAGATTGAAGAAGTATAGGGTCAATAGTTTTAATACAACACAGTGAATACAGACTTCAAACAACAATAATCTGGGGGAGGAAAAGCAGTTACAGGAACAGACTACAGGGAAATCCTAGAAACGGCTTGGAAGTTAGGAAAATGAGGCGTTTTGATGGACACCAAGCTTTTTAAGGATCCAGACAAATATAAAGCACCGGAAAAACTATCACCTTAAACCAAAAATACAGGATACAAAGTACAGCAAATTTAGAGAAAGAGTAGTTACAGGAAGAGACTTTTGACATATCGGTGAAATGTGTGGGTAGACTAGTGAGGAAAGCGAAGGAAGAGGGTGATAAGAGATAGAGGCGTGCAGCTGTCTATGATAACACGTCAGAAGTGAGGGTGTGATAGCGATGGGTGTGAGGATGGGAGAGAGACATGGGTAGGGATTTGGAGAGTGACATGGGTAGGGGATGGGTGAGTGACATGGGTAGGGGATGGGAGGGTGACATGGGTAGGCGATGGGTGAGTGACATGGGTAGGGGATGGGTGAGTGACATGGGTAGGGGATGGGAGAGTGACATGGGTAGGGGATGGGAGAGTGACATGGGTGGGGGATGGGAGAGTGACATGGGTAGGGGATGGGTGAGTGACATGGGTAGGGGATGGGATAGTGACATGGGTAGGGGATGGGAGAGTGACATGGGCAGGGGATGGGATAGTGACATGGGCAGGGGATGGGATAGTGACATGGGTAGGGGATGGGAGAGTGACATGGGTAGGGGATGGGAGAGTGACATGGGTAGGGGATGGGAGAGTGACATGGGTGGGGGATGGAAAATGGGCTGCAGGGAATGGGGGAATTTGAGGGATGGGGGGGAGGGGTGAAGGATGGAGTGAGAGGGGCTAGGGATGGGGGGAGAGGGGGCTGGGGATGGGGGGAGAGGGGGCTAGCGATGGCGGGAGAGGGGGCTGGGGATGGGGGGAGAGGGGGCTGGGGATGGGGAGAGAGAGGGGTTGATGATGGGGCAGAGAGAGAGAGAGAGAGAGGAGGGGGGGGGGATACTCTACAGTCTTGGGCCCAGAAACGCAATCTTCAAATCAAAAGTTCCTTCGTAACTCGTATTTTTATTTACAAGAAGAAGACATGCCGGAAGTTTCTGCGCTCTCCTTAACCTTCCTACAAAAAAAATAAATAAATAAAAAATACAAATATACGACAAGGAATTCAAAAGTCTGTGAATCTCAGTATGAATCATTGATCACTGATGCTTCGGTGATAAGTATGATGTGTCTAGGAGAAGAGCGAAGGACGTGACGTAAGCATGAAGTACAGTACGACGCAAGTGTGAAATTGAGTACGATGTTAAGTGTGAAATTGAGTATGATGTTAAGTGTGAAACTGAGCATGTTAAGCGTGAAGTTATGCATGATGTTAAGTGTGAAGTTAAGCATGATAAGTGTGAAGTTGGGCATGATGTTAAGTGTGAAGTTGAGAATGATGTTAAGTGTGAAGTTGAGAATAATGTTAAGTGTGAAGTTGAGCATGATGTTAAGTGTGAAGTTGAGCATGATGTTAAGTGTGAAGTTGAGTATGATGTTAAGTGTGAAGTTTAGCACGATGTTAAGTGTGAAATTGAATATGATGTTATGTGTGAAGTTGAGCATGATGTTAAGTGTGAAGCTGAGCATGATGTTAAGTGTGAAGTTGAGCATGATGTTAAGTGTGAAGTTGAGCATGATGTTAAGTGTGAAGTTGAGCATGATGTTAAGTGTGAGGCAGAGCATGACGTTAAATGTGAAATTGAGCATGATAAGTGTGACGTTGAGCGTAATGTAAGTGTGAGGCAGAGCATGACGTAAGTGTGAAACAGACGCAATGGCATACTAACAGGAGATAACTTTTTTTTTTTTTTTTTTTTTTTTTTTTTTTTTAAACCTTGGACTTCGGAAATCAGTCTCTAGTACTCAAAGCATACGACCCTTGATAACACTGGACTCTGCCAAATAAATTCATCGGTGGCGGGTGCTACGGATTCACCATACAGATTTTTAAAAGTCCACGGAGAGAGAATTAGGATAGGCCTTTTGCTGGCGACTGTACGTGGGGGTCATTATACAAAGTGCTAAACGGAGGGCGAGAGGAGTGACAGGGTAAAAAAAAAAAAAACGCTGAAATAGGGTAAGCTGGGGAGGTACCATAACAAAAGAGTCCCAGTACAAAAGAGTGCCATGCCATATCTTACGTGGCATGGGACTCTACGTTGCACCTCTTCCTCAGCGATTTTTTCTGCGTATTTCACTCTAAAATACTCCTATACAACTATTTATCGCCTTTTCATATCAACATAATTTGCATCACCAACACACAGGGAGATACTAATGATGAATATGCATAATAAATCGGTAAGGAAGAGACGTTACGATACCCCGAAACACCAGGTAGGTAAGGTAAGCTAGGGAGGTGGTAACAAAGGAACACCTGAGGCGGGGGACAGGCGTGAGTGACACCAGGTAAAGGGTAGCATTCCCGTCGCTCAAGGAAGCTCCACACCACCTTTCATAACCCCTTCAATCCGGAGACGTTCCTGCTTATTATCACTATTCCAGACGAGTTAAAAGGGGAAAGGAGTCTCGTACTAAAGACTAAAGAGGTTGATAAAGACAATAAAGACCATATATTACCTACATCTGTTTAAAAATATCAAAATTAAACAGAATTGTCTTGAGATAACATAAAATAAAACCACTGAAATGAAAGGGTTAACATTTTTTTTCCACTACAGCACGTTGATAATTTCTTGTACGACACTAATCCAATATAGATCGATATATATTTCAAACTTAAAAATAATAATGAAGCGAACATTAACATAGGCAAAATAAACCGCTAAGGAAAATGTGTTACAAAGACTCCTATGGTGATGAATGACGATAAAAACTGGACGAGGTTGAATGATGGGAGAGATGAGGAAGGTCGATGGGAGGAGGATGTAGTGAACACAAGACATGAGAGAGGAAATGAGAAAAGGCAATGAATTCAATGGCGATAAATACAAGTGACAAACTGCTAAGAAAGGTACTATGAGAAAGGACAAAAATGAGAAAGAATGGGGAAAATAAAGAAGATTAATTGTAAGAAATAAAAAAAAGTGGTGAACAGAAGACAGCATACGAAACGAAATTCTAAAAAAAAAAAAAAAAAAATGGCGAGGAAGAAAAAATGAAACGATAACACTCAGAAATACCGGTAAAAAAAAAAAAAAAAAAAAAAAAGAGAGAGAGAGAGAGAGAGAGAGAGAGAGAATGCTGAGGCGATATATAAGTGAGGAAATATGACCAAGACCAGAGACCGGGTTCAAGAAATTATCCTAAAGAAACGGGAAGCAGTTGGGAAATACATGAAGCAAAAAGGCATGTGGGTGTACAGTCACGGATATTATATTCCTTTCATTTTATCTTGACCTAAAACTGTCATCTCTCTGTCTTGAATGCTGAGTTGTAACAGGATATTAGCACTGGAGCATGATACTAGTCATGAAGGAGTATGAAAAGAATGTGAAGCCTAAGTACCGTATATTTTTTTTTTCGTCACTCAGCTACACGAAATAAGCTGCAAAAGGACAGAACCTGGGACAAGTTAATGTGAAATGAGAATAGTTCTCAAAATATTCCACCACTTCTCAATGTCTTCAGCTGGTAAGCGTTCCTAATCTGGCGGCGGCGGCAGCGACGGCGGCGGCGGCGGCGGCGGCGGCGGCGACGGCAGCGGCAGCAGCAGTAGTAGTAGTAGCTGCAACCCCCGGCTCAGCTGAACGTGAACCCTGTGAACTGCAGGTGAAAGCTACCCTTCTTCCGCAGTCCACCATCCTCTTGTCTGGAGATAGGGAGGAGAGCAATGGACGTTTGTATGACCGGGCAGTTCCGCCACCCACTAATATCGGTGCCACCACTTGAAGGCGTCTCTCTCCAGCACCCAAGCTTACAAAAAAAAAAAAAAGCTTCTCTATCCACAAGTGACTCTCTTAATATGCTGCATCAAGGAGGAATGCAACAGACGTCCCATAAACAGGAAACAGTGAAAGATCAAGAGAATTTATGTCCCTTACTGCACAAGAGAAATGTCGACGTGGAGAAAGCTGAGATGAGGGTAAAGTTGCCCCTGAGGTGTCAGGATGTGAGAGGGTCATTACAGAAGTTTGATGAGTGGCTGTGAAGAGGGGAGGACTTCAGAGGGAGACAAGAAGGCCTCAGACAAATGCACTGATCAATTCCTTCTCGTACGTAAGATTAGTTTTCACAGGAAAGACATTACTTGAGGGTGTAGGACAGACAAAGTTAGAAGAGCGTAGGATGGACAAGGTTAGAAAAGTGTAGGATGGACAAGGTTAGGAGAGTGTAGGATGGACAAGGCTAGGAGTTAGCAGGATGGACAACGTTAGGAGAGTGTAGGATGGACAACGTTAGAAGAGTATAAGATGGAATAGGTTAGAAGAGTGTAGGATGGGCAAGGTTAGGAGAGTGTAGGATGGACAAGGTTAGCAGAGTGTAGGATGGACAAGGTTAGCAGAGTGTAGGATGGACAAGGTTAGCAGAGTGTAGGATGGACAGGGTTAAGAAAGCACAGGATGGACAAGGTTAGGAGACTGCATAACCTTCCTATCAGACAAACGTAAGATCAATACCCTGTCGTAAGCAAGGATAGTTTCTGCTGGTAGTAAAATGAGTATGATATCACAGTACGTCTCTTGTCCTCACAGTTCATAGTTTTGTTTGGTCATTTAGGTATATGCAAGTCCTTTTGTTATCATTTTCAAGTCTAGATGGAAGTGTACCAGTGATAATGAATGCCACGCAACTCTAGCACCATCGCCGTACGACAAAGTTGCTCTCTCTCTCTCTCTCTCTCTCTCTCGATTGTCTTCCCCCTCCCAAAAAAAAAAGAAAATGCAGTTGCGAGAACTGAATCGCATGCAGACTCTTCCAATGGCTCTTATACTGAATACCCCTTCTTATGGGATTAAGGCGTCTGGCTATAAACAGACAGACAGATAGATGGATACACGAGCGGAAAATATTGCTAAGCCATTTTGTTAGTCTGAGTTCTGGACGTAGCTAAATAGCAAGATGGTAGGGGATGGAGGGTGATGAAAGGGATGGTGA
This sequence comes from Coenobita brevimanus, assembly GCF_032717465.1. NCBI lineage: Eukaryota > Metazoa > Arthropoda > Malacostraca > Decapoda > Coenobitidae > Coenobita > Coenobita brevimanus. The sequence continues at coordinate 60,887,157 of NC_136977.1, forward strand.
GATGATGGATGGTGTAGCTGGGATGGATGGGTGAGTCCTTTGTTTGGAGGGACCTTTGAGACTGAGGGGAAGAGGGTATCATTATAGTGTGTACTGGACTACAGGGACTTGGGGAGGAGGGTAAGAGGGGGAAGGGAAGGGAAAGGAGGGAAAGGGAAGGGAGGGGAAGGGGAAAAAATAAGGGAACGGAAGGAGGAGAGAAAAAGCACAGGGGTACGAGGAAAGGGAGTGAAGCGAAGAGAAAAGCGAGGAAGAATGGAAGGGGAGAAACGAGGGAGATAAATGGAGAGAGGAGGGAAAGAAAGATGGGAAAAGGGAGGGGAGGGGAAGGGAGAGAGACAGTAGAAGGGAGAGCGGTTGGAACTAAAGCATGAGGATAAAGGGAGAGGATGGGGAAGGGAAGAGGTGAGGTGGGGGGTTCGATCCATTACCAGGGTTACTTAAAGAGGAAAGACATCATTTGGTAGGTAGGACATAAAGAGAGGAAAATCTAGCCTCAGTTTCTCTCTCTCTCTCTCTCTCTCTCTTACACACACACGCACACACATCCTACATACGCGTGGAAAACAAAGGTAAAGTGATGGTGTGACGCTCATGCCGTGATATGAGGGAGAAGTAGAGGACGGTGAGCAAGTCGAGGGTGCAATAATGGATGATGATGGGGCCGCCGTGGAAGGATGGAGCTATTGTTTGGCCGGAACTTTGAGACAGAGGAAGGGGGGGAGGAAAAAAAAAAATATGGAGGGGGAAGGTAAAACAGGAAAAGGAGGGGGAGATTAAAAAATTAGGAGATAAAATAAAGGAGGGGGTGGAGGGATGAAGAAGGAGGGATGATACAAGAGGGGGAAGGGGAAGGAAGCTGGTTCGATCCGTAACATGAAGTACTCACTGGGGACAGGCGCCATTTTTGCACCTTAACCCTTTCACTACGATGACGTGCTCTTGGCAGGTTACCTCGGCGTAGTTTTTATTTATTTATTTATTTTTTATAATAGGGATTAAAACATTCTTCCAAAAAGTTCATTCAATACGGCGGCGTGTTTTCAAAGGCCTCCAACAAGATGAGGTACCTTTTTACTTTTATTGCAGAAAAAAACAAACAAACATATTATTCAGCTTTAGGAGAGGCTTTAACATGCTGCACTTATTCTAAAATCTAAATGCATGTCTATTAAAGATTTCACAATGCTTCAACACCACCTACCTAAACTAACTCATCCTCATGCTGTCCTAAAATAAATAAAGATACAGTTTTTCACCTGAACATGTTGACCTGTGAACTGTGGATCATACTTGCCTCCACAGCATAGTAACTTCTTAGCCGCTACCTACACACTATTTCATTCACATCTGGAAACTCTTCGCACTGATGAGGTATGGTACTTCCCGCTTCTTTCAATCATCTAAAGTTTCCCTCTGTTTTTATATGCTTTCTACGTCTCCTTCACACCTCTTATAATTCTATCTTTCATGCTTAGATCTTAAATACCGGAGCCTCCCACACACCTCTCTATTTTCATTTACCTCTCAATTCTCCCTCTTCTTTCATACACCTCCCAATCCTCCCTCTTCTTTCATACACCTCCCAATCCTCCCTCTTCTTTCATACACCTCCCTATCCTCCCTCTTCTTTCATACACCTCCCTATCCTCCCTCTTCTTTCATACACCTCCCTATCCTCCCTCTTCTTTCATACACCTCCCAAGTCTCCCTCTTCTTTCATTCGCCTCCCTATCCTCCCTCTTCTTTCATACACCTCCCAAGCCTACCTTTTCGTTCATGCATCTCTCAATCCTTCCTCTTCTAAACATCTCTCAAATTTCCCTCTCCTTTCATACACTTCTTTGGCTTTCCTCTCCTCTCACACATCTCCCAAGCCTCCCTCAACTTTCATACCTCAAAATTCTCCTCTTCCTCCACAAGTCTCTCAAACCCCCTCCTCTTTCACACACTTCGGAAGTCTCCCTCTTCTTTCATACCCCGAGTAAGTTTCTCATTTTTATCATACACTTCGTCTCTCTCTCTCTCTCATTATTTTTCTCTCCTGTGTCACACGAGCGTTTTTTTTTTTTTCTGTCAATTTCTCCCAGGCAACCCGATCTTGGCAGAGACTTTTTCGGGGTTATCATCAACTTTTCCTGGCGACTTCGACTGCAAAGGCTCGTGTGGTTCTTATTTGAAGTTGCCAAGAAAATGTCACCGTGATAGAGTTGCCAGGAAAAAGTTGCCATAAAAAGTGATAGTGTGACATCGCCTTAAAGACCCTTCTCCTTTACATCATACGGTCTCTCTCTCTCTCCCATCCCTCTTCCTTCCCATCTCCATTTCCATCCCTCTTTCTTCCCATCCCCATTTCCATTCCTCCTTTTTTTTTTTCCATCCTCATTTGCATACCTTTTTTCACAAGCCCATTTTGATCCCTGGTTCTCATCTCCATTTCCCATCCTCCTTTTTCTCACTCCTCTTTTCATCCCTCTTTTTTTCCCCTCAACCCATTCCATCCCTCTTTTTCTCAATCCCATTTCAATTCCTCTCTTTACTTATGCCCATTTCCACCCCTCTTTTTTTCTCATCCCTTTTCCATCCTCATTATTTCATATCTCCATTTCTATCCCTTTTCTCATCCCCATTTCCATCTCTCTCTTCTCATCCCCATTTCCATCCCTATTTTATCTCATCCTCACCTCTCATATCCCCATTCCATCGTCATCCTGCCTCTTCCCAATCCTCTTTCACTTCCTCCTTTGCTCTACGTCCCTGATCCTTCTCTACGCTTCCCATCTTCCTTCTTACACTATCAATAACCCATCTTCACTATCGGGGTCTCAGAAATCATCTCCGCAAATCGCAAATATTTTCCATTCTGTTCCTCCCATTCAAGTGTTTATTGTTCAAGTTCGTCTCTATATCTTTTATCTTTTCATCTACATCTATCTATCTATCTATCTAACCATTTGTCTGTCTACCAATCTATTAACCTAACTATCACCCAATGCCCTTCTTTGCGTTATCAGGAGCGTAGGGGCCCAGGGCTAGGCTACTCAGCCCCGACATTTAAGGGGAAGGTGACCAGCCCCGTTCGCCCTTCAGTAGCATTATGTGAGTACGGGAATAAACCCAAACCTCCCCTCGGATATAAACCCTTTCAGTCCACATCCACTTGATGCACCGTAATCCACTAGGCCACCAGGGGTCTCTTGGTTATACGGTTACCATCCAATGTGTTAAATGGCTTCCTTAGTTACATACACCATTTGGTTTGTCACTCAGTGTAGAGAAAACTGAAGGCACGATGATATTCTCTCTCTCTCTCTCTCTCTCTCTCTCTCTCCCCTTGAAATTTCTAGATCTTTTCCGTCTCAGGTGACTTTTTCCAATTATCGATGGCCTCTTCAGGTCGACGATGATTTATTTATTTCATTCGCTCGTATTCATGTCGCTAAAGTAGGTCTGCTAGCACCTCTTCCTCGGCGATTTATTTTTTGGATATGGCTGGTTAATATCCTTTTGTACGTTGTTTATGCAGAGTATGGCACTGTTCGAATGATTTATATAGCACAACAGGCGAGAAAGGTGTAATAAAGCAAAATAAATCGCTTAGGAAAAGATGTTAGGGAGATCCAAGCCAAGGAATTAACGTTCTCTCCATCAATCTTCACCTTCATCTCTGTCTTTTATATTTTCTTTCCATTATCCTCGCCCCGTTTTCTTCCTCTTCAGCCATTTTCTTCACCATCTCGTTCCCTTCTTCATCTTCTTCCTCTTCTCTGATGCAGCTCCCCTTCTCCATATCCTTCCTTTCTTTACAGCCATATATATACAGTTTAAAACCTTCCTCTAAATGTTTTCTTCCCTTCCGCTTCAGGCTCACGGCATCGTTCTCACATTTATCTTTCTTCCTTCTCGCAGCCCGCCATTCCCCAAATAATTTTTCTTTCCTGGTTCTCACATGCATTTTTTATTTTGTCTTTAACTCTCTTGCTCTTCGCCCGCTATGTTTTTTTCTCTTACGTTTTTCAGATTTCTCTTCTATTTTTTAATTGCCTTGCTTTCATCATCCTTTCTCTATTTCTGCCACCTTCTCGTTTTTACTCCCTCTCTCTTTCACACACACACACACACACACACACACACACACACACACACACACACACGCACACCATTTGTCAACGTCCCTCTCACTAATCTCCACCTCTCACATTTACCAGCTCTCCTCCCACTCTCTCTCTCTCTCTCTCTCTCCTTTCCCTCCCTTCAGTAGGCGCTTTCCCTCCAACATCTTTTTTTCTTCCTTTCCTTCCTTCTTCCCATCCATCCATCCTTCCTTCACTTCCTTCCTTCCATCCATCCATCCATCCTTCCTTCCTCCCTCCCTCCCTGCCTCCCTCTTGTCTTCCTTCTTTCCTGCCTTCCTCCCTCCCTCTCAACCTGCGTTTTTATTCCTCCTTCCTCTCAACTTTTCCCTCCAGTTGCATTCTTTCCTCCGCTTTCCCTCCACTTGGCCTGGTCCCTTGTGTCCTGGGCAAGCAAAATTCTCTCTCTCTCTCTCTCTCTCTCTCCCTGAAATACATAATAAATGAACCTACAGCCAGGCACAAAAGTCAGCTTACTATTCCACAGAGTCTACCTCCCACTCAGGGCATGTCCGTCAACTCTCTCTCTCTCTCTCTCTCACTCAAGTATCGTATTAAAGAGAATTATCGATGGCCTGAGAAACATACCAAGCCTCTCTCAGCTTTAAAAAACATTAAAGTGAATCATATAGGGCCAAAGCAACATATCAAGCCACCTCTCAGCTAAGGAATGTCAAAGAATCATATAGTGACAAAGATATATACCAAGCCCCTCTCAGCTAAGGAACGTCAAAGAATTATACTGTATATTGTCAAAGAAACATACCAAGACTCTCTCAGCTAAGGAAAGTCAAAGAATTATATATTGTCAAAGAAACATACCAAGACTCTCTCGGCTAAGGAAAGTCAAAGAATCATATATTGTAAAAGAAAAATATCAAAGTTCTCTCAGCTTTGGAATATTAGCCAGGAGGGGAAAACGAAAAACAGAGGAGGTGAAATATTTGGCGAACTTTTGTCCCTGAATATGAAGTTGCAAAAAACATTATGGCTCCACTTTTTGGCTGCCTAATGATGAAACCTTTACGTACTATTCTGAAAATTTTGGTTTAGATTCGAAGAGTGTATTATTAGAGTTCCAAAATCAACGCACACTGTCTCATTATACAGGGTGGTCCATACATAACGCCCCTCTCCAAATTCTCCAGTGTTGTGGGGGCGGCTCTGTCAGCGTTATCGGTGTCTATCTCTCATCATTTATTCATTTCCTACCTCCACTGCCACACCCACGCCCACACTAGCAGACTGAGCCGTAACACAAAAGATACCGCCTGTCAGTTTCTGAAGTGCTATGTATCTCAACTCCTTCACTTCGGTAACATAATTTCAGCTTGTCTTGCTCCTACTATTTTTTTTTTTTTTTTTTTAGTTAAGAATTCACTTTTACTGAAGGAATTAATGAAGGCAACACCTGACCTCTCCAGTTAAACATTCTCTCCTATGCTGAATAAAATCGTCTGGAGGTACAGATGAATATAATGAGGAATACATCATCGGACTAAAGGGGTTTATTAGAAGCATCAGTATTAAAGGCCGCAACTGTACCCCGTTAAATCATATTCCTCCTCTCCTCCACACACACACACACACACACACACACACACACACACACACACACACACACACACACACACTTATTATATATATATATACTGTATATCACATCCTGACATCTTTTCCCGACTACGGATGGGTGAAGCAGGATCCAGAAACAGGGAAAATAGAAAGCAAAAGCAACTAGTTTTATAGACGTATATATATAAAACCAAACAAGCCCGAATTTAACGCATCCCACTAAATGGCAAATGCATGGCGTGGAAAATATGGGGCAGCTGGCCTCCAACGCAGAGTTTGGAAGACGAGGTAATACTTGAGATGGGCAGGACAGTACTGGGTATTGGTGAGCGATGGACGGCGATATGTCAATGACGCTTTTAAAATAACACTTCATCTATTAACTATGAACTGTTTTTTTTTTTATCTGGTTACTACCTGGCTGGTTTATTTAAATCAGAATTAACCTCTTTCATCCAGGCTGACAAGAATTATGGGTTTTAAGTTCACGCGGTGGTCCTGGCTCATCTGAACGCATACTCGGCGGATTCCAGGCTGCAGTTGCCCCCCCTGTTGTACATCCTCCTCCTTTCGGTGGATAGGGAGGGAGCTGAGGGACATCTGCACAATCGGGCAACGGAACTGACTGGTTATATCCACGCCCCACCACAAAATGCGTCCCTCTCCACACTGAAGCGAATAGGTAGTTCAAATACATGAAGATTTACCTCCCTACTAATATTGTGTTCTCAGAAAAGATAAAATGGTTCTGACCCAACCTGCACCCTCTTGAAGAAAAGAGACAGAGAGAGTGAGAGAGAGTGAGAGAGAGAGAGAGAGAGAGAGAGAGAGAGAGAGAGAGAGAGAGAGGTAAGGTATTCATGGCATCCACACCTGACGAGGATGTGTGGCGCGAATTCTTTTGCCTCTTATCAGTAAACACAACATCAATATGTGGGTATAAATTCTTCCTTATTAATAATCTCCCATACCCCCTCCATACCAAGTCTCCTCTTACCTGCATAAACCGATTAAAGGTGGAAAAAGTAAAGGGAAACGAAAGAAACTAAAGAAAAAGGAAAAATAAAGATGACGTGATCCTAGAGATGAAATAATACATAATCTACACAGACCTCACCTACGTACTAGAAATAAAGACATACAAATAGAGGAATACCTGTACAAAGACTAATAAAAATGCAGGTAACCAAACAACTGGAGAACTAATAAAGCTAATACGTAAACAAATAAACAAATACGGAAATAAGGAAGTACGTCATAAGAGTGAAGTGATTTTGAAGGCGAGAAGTCTACCCTGAGCTTAAAAAAAAAAAAAAAAAAAAGGCAGATGATACAATAAACTTCGAAAAAATGACACAGAAGAGGCTAAATCAAACTAGAATAATACGAATAATAATAATAATAATATTAATAACAATAATAATAATAGTAATAATAATAATATTAATAAAAACATCTTCGCTTACATACTCGGTAGATTTAAATACGAAAGAATACCAGATTTCTCTCTCTCTCTCTCTCTCTCTCACACACACACACACACACACACACACACACACACACACACACACACACACACACACACACACACACGTAAATATACCATGTTGGCGTTCACTATGCAGTTTTATGCCAAGCGAAATAAGAAAATGAAAAAAAAACTGCAAATTAGGAGAGAACGGTTGCTGGGAAGTGAACAGGGAGGCGAAACGGGAAAACGAGAGAGAGAGAGAGAGAGAGAGAGAGAGAGAGAGAGACGAAAGAAACCTGAGAGAATGTGAAATATGAAAGAAAAGTGAGAGAATGTGAGACAGGAAAGAATGCAAGAGAATGAGATACGAAAGATAAATGAGAGAATGTGATAGGAAAGTGAGAGAGGATGTGAGATAAGAGAGAAAAGTGAGAAAATGTGAGATACAAGAAAGCGTGTGTGTAAAATAAAAATAAAAAGTTAGAGTGAGAAAGGAGAAGTGAAAAAAAAATGAGAGGGGATGTGAGATACGAGAATGTGACAAAAATTAGAGAGAAAAAGAAAGAGAATGTGAGGTGTGAGAAAAAGTGAAAATATAAAAGAGAGATAATTAAAGTAAGAATCTGATATACGTACGTGGGAAAAGTGAGAGAATGTGAGAAAGGAGGAATGCCAAAGAAAGGAGAATAGAGAAACTGACATATGAAAGAAGGGAGAGAATGTGTGATGGGGGAGAAAGAATGGAATGAGAGAGAGAGAGAGAGAGAGAGAGAGAGAGAGAGAGAGAGAAAGAGAGAGAGAGAGAGATTGTTGTTGTTTTTGTTGAAATAGCCATTGTTGTTGACTGAAATGGTGTTTATGGTGGTACCCGTTGCTGTAGTGATGGTGTGTTGCTGGAGAGAGAGAGAGAGAGAGAGAGAGAGAGAGAGAGACAAAGAACTGCAGACGAAAAACATGAGAACGTGAATAATGTGTGATAAATATAAACGTGAGAGAAGGACAATAGAATTAGAGCGAGATGTGACCCGCAAAATGAAAATAAAATGGGATGTAACTGGCAGGCGACAAAATGTGAAGGAGAAATGATATATAGCATGAAAACATCCGCATTTCCGGCATCTCTCTCTCTCTCTCTCTCACGCTTATCTCTATCACTTATGGTTTAAATTTCCCTTAACTCCAATGCCGCCTTATGCTGTTCTCAGACGATTTCCTTCATCTTTAAGGAGAAATCACAAGACGTCAATACGACATAAACTTCAGACGATTTTCCTCAGCTCTAGAGATATACAAGGCGATTTTACGCTCTTAAACTTCAGACTGTTTTTCAGCTCAAGGCAGAGGAACCACAAACGTCTTCTCATGTTATCCTCACACTTCAGACGATTTCCTTCAGCTTAGAGAGAAATCAGGATCTTTTTATGCTACTCTTCAACTTCAGACGATTTTCTTAAGATTTTTTGCTATTCCTCAACTTCAGACGATTTTCTTACGATCTTTTTATGCTACTCTTCAACTTCAGACGATTTACTTACGATCTTTTTATGCTACTCTTCACCTTCAGACGATTTTCTTAAGATTTTTTATGCTACTCTAACTTCAGACGATTTTCCTACGATCTTTTTATGCTACTCTTCACTTTCAGACGATTTTCTTACGATCTTTTTATGCTACTCTTCACCTTCAGACGATTTTCTTCAGTTCAGGGAAAGAAATCAGGCTGTGAAGGGGTAAACGGAGACTTTCCAACCCGGGCCACTATAAACTGTCTCTATGAAGCTCAAGAAAATCGTCTGGAGGAAGAGGAAAATATAAATCCGATGAAAAGGATAATTCTCTCTCTCTCTGTCTGCCTGTCTGTCTCTCTCTCATGGTCGTGCCAACTGTATTCTTCACTTACTGTGTTAAAAAGCCTCTCTCTCTCTCTCTCTCTCTCTCTCTCTCTCTCTCTCTCATTATTCAGGCTTGGCTTTGCTTGCTTTACCTGAGTGTAGCCGGCCGTGTTTATCCCAACCTGAATTACTGAACAGGTAAACAAGGCCCAGGTGAGCTAAACAAGGTAAACAACAGCCAGGTGAGGTAAACAAGACAAGGTAAACAAGTCAGGTGAGGTAAACAAAGTGAGGCAAAAGAGAGCATGATGAGCCAAGACAGTCAGGTGAAGTAAACCAGGTGAGATAAATATAAGCTCGTGAAGTAAAGGCCAGCCAAGTGTGAGACGAGACAGTGAGCTCACGAGAGGCAGGTGAAGTAAACAAAGTGTGATTGAAAGCCAGACGAGATAAGGAACCAGGTGAAGTAAACAGAAGCCAGGTGAGGTAAACAAGGCCCAGGAAAGATAAACAAGGGCCAGGTACGGTAAACAAGGGCCAGGTGAGGTAAACAAGGGTCAGGTGAGGTAAACATGGGCCAGGCACAGTAAACAAGGGCCAGGTGAGATAAACAAGGGCCAGGTGAGGTAAACAAGATCCAGGTAAGCTAAACAAGACCCAGGTAAGGCAAACAAGGTAAACAAACCATACGAAATAAGCAAGTCAGATGAGGTCAAGAAAAAGAGGCAAACAAAAGTCTCTCTGAACTATGGAAAGTAATCTGAAGGTAACAACCATAAAATAAAAGACGGCATCAGAGTGAAAAGGCTAACACACTTATTCCAATTCCACAACACGAATTTAGTTTGCAAGATGTACCACAGCCAACCCACCCTGAATTACGTACACCTTATTTCACTTTATTAATTCATTCGTCTGTCTATTTATCTGTGTATCAATTTACTGACTTTTTTTTTCATCATGAAGTGTGATAAGTCTGTTTCTCCTCAAACCACATATAATTTCATCCATTTTAAGTCCAATAATCTGTCCAGTTCCGGCTCAATCCATTCTCCCATTTTTCTTCCGCCTAAATATCTAAAAGCTCTTCCGTTCTATACGCAACAAACTTTCCAATTAAACCTTATTTTAATCGTCAGTTTTCTATCGTACCACACAGCTGAAATGCCATCCTTTCTATGTGCAACAGTCTATTTCAACTCGACTCATTCTTTCTGGCATCCACTTGGCATCCAGTAATATGCTTGTACTAATGTTTCTTCCCAGACAAGTTATAATATTTAACTGTCTGACTCGATGGCTAAAAACTGCATATAATTTATTTCGAATGTCTGACGATTTTGTTTCGCTACTGAGACGCCTACAGCACCAAAAATATAAAACACACACACACACACACACACACACACACACACACACCAGTATTGGCAGTCTGTCCCAGAATAATGAACACTGTACTACATGTGATGGGCAGAAGAGTACAACACCAAAACTGTGCTATCTCCGGAACCATCCAAGCCACAACGGATCTGCGCACATCGTTGGAAAGAATAAGACAAAGCAATGGGTGTTACTAATTTAGCACCCTTATTACTTCAGTCTTCATTAAGGTCAGTGTGAAGCTGGAATCGCAGACATACCACTCTTCATCCCCTAAAGTATCAAAACCAATATTCCTCTCGGTTATATTAACAGCAAAACTCCTCTAATTATTTACCAGTACTGCTCTACCCACTCACACCATAATCTTTACCAAAAGCTTGTTTAAGAAAGAGATTATAGTTTTCTTGGAAAGTGAGGTGGAGGGGCCTGGGACTGAATTCAACTTTTAATTGTCTCCGTGTGTGTGTGTGTGTGTGTGTGTGTGTGTGTGTGTGTGTGTGTGTGTGTGTGTGTGTGTGTGTGTGTGTGTGTGTGTGTGTGTGTGTGTGTGTGTGTGTGTGTGTGTGTGAGAGAGAGAGAAATGAAGTAAAGGCAGGTGAGGCACAGGCAGGTGAAGTAAAGACAGATGAGGTAGAGGCAGCTAAGGTACAGGGATGAGGCTATGGCACACCTAATGTCTGACTTGGCTCGCATCTCTGACTGGGGTAAAAAATAATCTTGTTGTTTTTAATGCATCTAAGACTCAGTTCTTACACCTATCAACCCGTCAAAATCTTCCACAGGTATACCCACTAATGTTTAATATTATTCAGCTTAATCCTGCATCATCCTTGAACATACTTGGGGTTTCATTTACTCGGGACTTACCTTGGAAAGATCATATTGCATCTCTTGTAAAATCTGCTTCCAAGAGATTGGGTGTGCTAAGCCGACTCCGCTCTTTCTTTACCCCTGCACAATTGTTGACTCTATACAGGGGTTTTATCCGCCTCTGTGTGGAGTACAACTCTCATGTGTGGGAAGGCTCCCCACATACAGCTCTTCTCAACAGGGTGGAGTCAAAGGCTTTTCGTCTCATTAACTCTCCTCCTCTTACTGACTCCCTTCAACCTCTGTCTCTTCGCCACACTGCTGCATCTTTATATCTTATCGCTCCTTTAATGGTCACTGCTCGTCTGAACTGTCCGCATGCATTCCTCCACCTCTACGACGGGCGCGTAGCACCCGTCTAGCAGCAAACTCTCATCCCTTTTCTGTCCAACTCTCTAATGCAAGAGTTAACCGTTACTCCCAGTCCTTCATTTATGCAACAGGTCAACTCTGGAACTGTCTCCCTCTGTCTGTATTTCCTGCTGCCTATGATCTCCAGTCTTTCAAACGCAGTGTGTCCAGGCATCTCGAAATGAATGGATCTCGAATTTGGCTCTCTCTTGTATTTTGTTTTTCTCTTGGTGGGAACTCTTATTGCCGGCTCATGGCCTTTGGTTCCTTCTTCCTTTCATTATATATATATATATATATATATATATATATATATATATATATATATATATATATATATATATATATATATATAAGGTATGTAAGGTAAAGATGTCGGTGAGGTACAGAGGTATGTGAGGTAAAGATGCAGGTGAGGTAAAGATGCAGGTGAGGTAAAGAGGCAGGTGAGGTAAAGAGGCTGGTGAGGTAAAGAGGCGGGTGAGGTAAAGAGGCAGGTGATGTAAAGAGGTGGATGAGGTAAAATGGAGGTGAGGTATGAGACAGGTGAGGTACAGAGGCTGGTGAGGTAAAGAGACAGGTGAGGAGGCAAGTAAGGTAAAGAGGCTGTTGAGGTAGAGGCAGGTAAGGTAAAGACAGGTGAGGCAACGAGGTACCGGGTATGTAAGCAGGTAAGTATGTTAAACAGAGGTGATGTACATGAACAGGTAAAACAAGAGAGACAAATATCATCATATTCTGTAAACAGTGGCAGGTGCTTCCCCAGTATGCATCTCATTTGTTTGTTTACACTCGCCTACGCTCTGCACTGCTTACGTTTTTCCTTTGATTTATGATTCTACATTTTCAAGATTACGCTAAAAATAGATACTTCTCTTTCTTTAAATAATCCCATTTGTCTTTATAATTCTGCGTATTTCTCAAGACACGGTAGATACAAAAAAACAAAAAATTATACTAAGTGCATTTCGGTCCCTCACCCTCGTTTGTGTAATGCCGCCTCCTCTCCGTTATTGTCCTTTCTCTTTCATGTCTTCTTAGTGACCCTTTGTATTACCCAAGTTCCCCAAAGCCAAGAGAGAACAGGAAAATCCCTTCTTGCGTCCTCCTTGCAAACCTTCTTTCTCAAGCACACGCGACTGTTCCCACATATCTAAGTATATATGGCATATACTCGTATACATAAAATCAATAAAAACGGAGATGAAATTATATATATATATATATATATATATATATCTATCTATCTATCTATCTATATATATATATATACACACACACACACACACACACACACACACACACACACACACAAGTGCTCGTGGTCCCTTCAGGCCCTCTCCCGCTTGCTCCTGTGGAGGGCTCTCGCGCGGCATGGTTGCATTCTTGTGCTTTGCACTCGTTTCCTCGTGCTTCTCATTCGTTTCCGCACGCTTCGCGTGCGTTGCGATCATTTCAGGTAATCCGAGTCACGTTTATGTGCTGTTCTAGTCTAACGTTGTCACTATCGGCCGTCAAGGCGACACTGAAGGGCCCATGATGGTCCGTTTATCTGCTGTTCTAGTCTAACATTGTCACTTGGATTTTTTGCAGCTAACCAACTGATCGTGTTATCTGCAGCTTCGGGAATGGAACCCAAGTTGTCTGAACGCAAGTCCCAGATATTAACCACTCGGCCACGGCAACCGACCGGGCGCCTGGAGAGGCATTTTTTGGCCAAAATTTGATCGCTCATTACATATAATAAAAGTTTTTCAATCGTGATGGGACCAAGTTTTTTCACATCAGCGAATTGTTTGCGACTTCTGTGCCAATTTTGGTGCGATCAGCATGTGTAGTTTCGGCTGCCCAAAACACACACACACACACACACACACACACACACACACACACACACACACACACACACGGCTACTGCTATAGTATATTAGATATAGTTTCCTGTTCTATAAACTACAGTACATGGTGAGAACCAAGTTTTCGCTGCTGATGGTGCGTTTCTCGAAATTTTGCCTTGGAGATAAATAAATCAGCACAGCTAAAATAACTGTGTTATTATACTTACAACGACTGCAGTACGGCAGATGAGTGCCACTTACCTGAAAAAAAAATAATAATACAAAAATAATAATGTACCGGTATTATTAGCAATAAGAAACTTTACTCACATAACAGTAATAAAAATTAGAACTATTTGATACTGCTGATGATGATTCTGATAATAATAATAACAATAATAATAATATACAATATTTTCATCTACAGTTGAAAACGTTATCATACAAAAAACATAAACACAATTCACGTAATATCTATACAATATGGCGTTGACGAGGGCTTACACACGGTGGCGCTGTGCACCCCGGATGGAACAAAGAAGCTCAGATCAAGTGACAATCTTCCAGCAGCCAAAATATTCCCCTTAATAAAGTCTGACCATGATCCAAGTTGCTGTCAGGTGAGTAGTAACTTACCTGTAAATTAAGGAGAGTACCTGATTACACCTCCTATGGGTATCAATATATTTTTTCCCAGGGGGACATAAATGGAGATGGAAAAGGAGGGGGTCACGTTAAGAGATTGGGGGGTGGGGGAGGGGGGGCTTTTCATTAATAACTCCACATTCAGAATTACTAACTACTCTTTACTTGCCCAGGTACAGTTTCCATCAAGCCCATTCGCCTCCCCTGCCTGTCTCTCACTGCTGGATTCACAGATGTTTTGATGATACGTGGTGGACAAAGGAGCCTCATATCACCCACAGATGAGTGATGATATACACCTCTGTCCACGATGTCACATAAAAAGGATATGAAGCCAGTGATGAAACAAGGGCAGAAGAGGCGAACGAACTCTAACATTTTACTCTACATTATAAGACAATTCAATCATCCTGGAAAACTATTACGACAGGAGAATACACTGCAGGTGACATACGACACACCTCCAGACCAACTTCTTGATTAACGCTAAGATAAGTCAGGTATTTGTAGGTCAAGTACTTCAATGTAACCAGCAGTTTGGGGTAAGACTTATGACAAACAGGCATACAGAGGGCAGGCCAAATCTCATGATACCTTGTGTTACGTATCCTCCTCATTGCATTCGCAGGGTTAATTATAGTAATATTAGTAATTATAATAATAATACATATAGTTATCACTATTATAATTATTATTATTATTATTATTATTATTACTATTATCATCATCACCAGTGCATCAACAAACACTTTCCTAACACTACATTACCGTGTACTTCGAACATCTGTGTATACTTAACAGGAGCAACATCCCCCCTATTCCCTTAGCACTGTATTGCCCCTTCCACTCAATACCCCATTAACGTAAAAGGCTGCCCATCTACCCTACGCTGGAGAAGGGCAATAAGGCTCATTCCCACTATTCTACAACACGCCTACATCACCCTTAAATACATGTCCTCCCAGGGGGGCCTATTCGTGGTGGCTTATTCACTTTCTCTCTCTCTCTCTCTCTCTCTCTCTCTCTCTATCCACCTTTATACCCTCCTGCAGTAGTGTCTAATATATTAATCCCTGCCTTCCTCTTCGACTACACACACACACACACACACACACACACACACACACACACACACACTGTACTGTAAGCCAAGAGTGGACAGACCAAGGAGTGATGGTCAAATGTAAGAAGTCATATTATACTACTGTATTTCTGTTGCATTTTCCTTCTATAAAACAACATTGTACGTTTTGCTTGGTGTGAGGTTGGCGATATTTCCCGTGCAGGCTACGATATTCATTTTTACCTATTAACTTATCTTCTCTTTTCTTCGTCCTCTTCTGCTCCGTTTCTTATTATTTTTCTCTCCGACATGGATAGTATGTTTTCACCCCTGGTTGTTTGTTTGTTTGTCGGTGAGCAGGATTACTCAAAAACTAAAACAGATATTTGGACCAAATTTGGTGGGTAGATAGCCCATGTCCCAGGGATCAATCTATCAACTTTTGCGACCGATCCGATTGTATTACAGATCCTGGATCCGGAACACACTTTTTGCGAAACCCTATTAAATGATGAGAAAACCTAACCCATTATGAAGAGTGGCTTGGAAATTACGTTGCCGTTGTCAGGGAGATGCGCTCCACTAAGCGTCCCTCTAATTATTATTATTATTACTATTATTATCAGTAGCCATACTTGGGGATTCACGCCAAGCTGGGATGTAAGCACGCTGCTCTTTTACCCATACCTCGAATATATCTGGAGTTACTGTTACAAACTCAATTCACATTCATAAACCCTTAAACACGCTCATTCTTGCAAGCACATTAATTACTGGCTCTAATTAGGTCTGTAATGAGATTTTTCCAGGAGATCAAATAATTTTATGAGGGAAAAAATTGTTTTGTACTGCGTTTAAGAAAAGGCCTCCCAAATACGCAGCCAGTTTTAAATGTACACTAATATTATAGTTAGTATATTGACAAAGAATTTAAGGATACTGTACATCCCCCACCAACACACACACACACACACACACACACACACACACACACACACACACACACACACACAGAGGGTAATATCGTACGGTAACTAATATCCAACAAGAGCCTCGCCCCCACTCAAATTATTACCGTGGGAATAGTTGGTAATAGAGGGGGCCTGGGTAACTTGTCTCTCTCTCTCTCTCTCTCCCTCTCTCTCTCTCTCTCTCACACACACACACACACACACACACACACACACACACACACACACACACACACAATCTCTCTCTCTCTCTCTCTCTCTCTCAAAGGGTCACACACAACAAACCTGCCATCCCGTCTATCCCCCATCATTTCTGCCTTATCTGGAGCGTAGGGGGACGGGGCTAGGATCCTCAGGGACGACAAATAAAGCCACGGTGACCAGTCGCTTGATCCTTAGCAGCATAATGTAAGCAAACCACGACAACCCCTCAACTGTAAATACAAAAGTGTCACGTCCGGTTGAGGCGCCTTAACCCACTAGACCACCTTTTAAGACCCGTATTATCGTTACCGTAAGAGACTTGGTAGAACCTTTTCCTTAACAATTTTCTATTAATAATAATCATCATCATCATCACCATCACGCCACCACATGCTTATTTTACTGCATTTTTGTAATATCTCTAGCAGTATAACCATATATAAAAGCTGAAAAAAAATAATCAAATGAGAGTACCAATAAAGTAAAAATGACATTCATGCTGAGGTTAACATCCTCCTGAATGTACAGATGTGAACAATAACGACATCACAAGAAAACAAATGCATACAAGAGACTAATACGATGCAGCAACCGTGTCTCAGTGGGTTAGAGCGCTCCTCTCTGGCCGAAGGGTAGGAGGCTCCAGTCTACTCAAGGGTCATTGGCAGACATCAGGAAGGGCATCCGGTTATAATATGCTACATGCTCCAAACCTAAGTCCTCTGCCCAGGGGCAACGCCTTAGCGCTTATCGAAAAAAGGGGACACTCCTCCAAAATACTGATATAGGGGAAATGTGTGAAAGTCTTAGGTAAGAAACAGCCATGTTTCAGTACAGCAAAACGATACGGTATTGCCTCACACTTCAAAAACGAATCGTCACTTAAAAACTAGACCTACCAAGCTGGCAGTAAGAATTAAAAATGGAGAGAGAAAATGTAGGGGCAAAAAAATAAGGTGGGTACGTTAAACTACTGCATGTGTGGAGTTCTTTGTGTACAAACAGGAGGTGAAAATAGAGGAGTGTCAGTGAACCCAAGAAGAGTATTTGTTTGGGGATGTAAAGGGCAACAGACTGTGTGTGTGTGTGTGTGTGTGTGTGTGTGTGTGTGTGTGTGTGTGAGAGAGAGAGAGAGAGAGAGAGAGAGAGAGAGAGAGAGAGAGAGAGAGAGAGCACCTGTCGTTATTCAGATAAAAGAAAAAGCATCGAGAGGAGATTTAAGAGAGAGGATGAACAAGAAGGTATTGGGTGTTCTGGAAGACACACACACACACACACACACACACACACACACACACACACACACACACACTAGGTAATACATTCTCCTTCATCCATATTTGCTACCCTTCCTTCCATCCAACGTCTATCCTTCCTTCATCTCTTCCTCACTGCCCTATTCATTCTCACATCCTTCATATATCCTCACCCTACTTACATTCCACATCAGTAGGCTTTCTCCATCATTCTTGATCCACATCCTCGACCCATCCATCATATGTCCCCTTCCTCCTTCCATCCATTCCACATGCCTTTGTACAGCATTTCACTTTCTCACATCCTACGACTCATCCAACCAACTAACATTCATTTTATATATATCCCACCTTCATCCTTACCCGACATCCCGGCTTTCACTTCATCTCTCGCCTACCTGCCTCCCCTCCTCTCCCACTTCACGGGTACTAAATAAATACAGTATCACGATGAACTCACTGCTTCCCCTCCACATTGTCTCATCTATCCACCCCACTGATTTCTCGTCCCCGTCCTTTCCCCTCTCCTCTCCACTACATACTCTTAACCCCCTCACCTTCACCCCCACAACCCCACTCATACCCTTCCTCCTCCCCTCTTTTCTCTTTTTTTTTGCTTTTGTTGTGGCCTGGTTCTCACGTTTCCCCATATTTCCACCTCAACTTTCTCTCTACTCAAGGGGAAGGCATGCAGGTAAAACTCAGAGGAACTATGCCGGGTGAAATTGTGAGTTTTAAGGGAGAATGATGCAGCACTGCAGTAAAAACAAAGAAACAAAGAAAACTGTGACAAAAGAGTAGCTGATGAGACGAAAAACCTTTGACTCCACCCTGTTTAGCAGTGCTTCATGTGGCAACCCCCTACCCCTCCCCCCCACACACAGAAACTAATTCACACATGGACGAAAAAGATTCCTGTGTAGTCGGTAACTGTGAGGGGGTTAAAACAATAAGTACGGTCGATTCAGAACAGTTAACCTAGGTTGCTACCAAAAGAGAAGCAATGTGATTTTTCCACGACAAATGACGAGAGAAGACATCAAGAACACATAAATACAAGAAAGGGTTGAGTACCGTGTTGCTGAAGGCCAAGGAATAGCAGTACGAAGACTGTGGCGAACAGAAAGATAGAGACTGAATTAATATTAGAAATGCACTCCGACAGCACATACTCGAACCCTCGCCAACGCCAATAAAATTAACGTTTACTGCTGCAACTCGTCTCTCCTACAAGACAAATACTTATGCAATCCTCTTTCTTACCAGACGAATACTTACGATCTCACATATTCGGTTAATTCTACAGTCTTAGTCAGCCCTCTTACACAATCTCAAAGAGTGCATACCTTCGCCATATCCCCCCAAAATCTGATTTATTCCTGCATCAAGATCAGGATCTACTTCAAAATCTAATCAGCTCCTTCTGACTCACTGCCCACCTATCCACCACATTTCAATGATATCTGATAACTTTTTTTAATGCAACTTCTACACAAACAAACAGACAAGGGTGACTACATAACCTCCGTCCAACTTCGCTTGCGGAAATAATTGAAAAGGAGTTTTATTTTGACCCAGTCAGAAATAACTGGTGCTACCACAAGCTGTGGGCCAAAACCTGCCTTGCCACAATTTTGGAGAAAATTTTGTGACGGACCCTTCAAACACGCATGTTAAATACGAGCACGACAGAATTACCGGTGTTTAGCGGATCAGATTATACGCCCAGCTGGAAAATCAATAATAATATAAAGGGTTTGTCAACAGACGCCTAAGGAATACCAATGCTTGCAGAACTAAATGATCTTTAATCGAAAAACGTGCTGGAAATGCATAATACACATTAAATAAGACAATGAATATTTGCAGTGTTATATGGAGGTGTGTCAGATAAAACAGGAAACGTTTATGTACAGCGTAGAAAAAAGAACGTTTGTAATGTAATCTGAATCTGTGTCTGAAAGAGAATCGGATATAACAGAATATGAGTTTCCATTGCCAATGCTAGTTTCTCTTCAACTGTGATAGGGTTAAAACAGAACACCTGCACCAAGACATACTGTAAAGATCACAGGTGCTCTCTTACACACCCACACACACACACTCTCTCTCTCTCTCTCTCTCTCTCCAAGCAATTCCTCCCTAATATACTAACCAACTTGTCTCATCCATCACATTAGCATTTGCAATAATCGAGCAAGAGTAAGTGAAAAAAGGCTCCATTTTCCCCAAGAGTATTCCAGCGGTAACATGAGAGAGAATGAATGGTGTGTTTTAATCTTATCCTTCAGTTTTAATTTCACGCCTCACCTGCGCCTGAAAATTAAGAACCGGGAGCGTTACGGGATTACACACACACACACACACACACACACACACACACACACACACACACATACACACACACACACACACACACAATTTCTTTTGCATGAGCGTTTCCTGATTTTAGTATTTCTAGGGAAGATTCGCTAGCCAACATATTAATGGCCATTTAATACAGTACTAACAATTAGCTACTACGTTCGCGTGGCGTTAATTATTATTATTATTATTATTATTATTATTATCATTATTATTGTTGTTGTTGTTGTTGCTGTTATTGTTATTATTTTTATCATTATTATTTATTATTGCTATTATCATTATTACCGGTATTATTATTATTATTATTATTACTATTATTATTATTATTATTGCTATTATTATTATTATTATTATTATTATTATTATCATCATCATCATCCCGGCCATTCAGCTTACGAGACCCTCTGAATAATGAAGGCTGTATTAAAGACCTCCCGTTCGTGATGTCTTTCCTAACTTCAATATAATCGTCTGGAGGCAGCATGAATAAAACCACAAATTACTGCACGTCACCGGAATGAAGGGGTATCTGGCCTATTCTCAAACGGTGGTATGAATACGCTGAAATGTAATATAAGTCTTGAATTATCGTGATCAATCAGACCTTACCAAACACCGCAAAATGAGCACCAAAAAAACACCACTTACTAGATATTAATGGCTTTCGATACATCTCTAGGTTGTACTGACACCCCTTATAAAAAGTTACTTACAAGAACACACAGATTTTTAAAACACAGGTTATTAAATCAATTAGGCTACATTATTAGCTGGAACGATCATCTTATTTAGAGGGTACCGTAATTTAAGTGACTGTGTGCTTCCCTACGCTAAAAAATAACCTCAGTAGGACATATAGCACATTCACAAGAATCACAGCCAAGGAAATAATTGCCAATCCATAAAAAAAAATAACAAAATAAAAGGAAAAAGCACATCCAAAGGTCTCCCGGTTCGTAATGCCAAAGACGAGGTTTCTTGGGACAGTCTTTGCCCCATATTTACAAACAATCTGAAGCTTAAGTCATGTATATAATTTTATCTCTTTCACCTTAACTTGGCCCAGAATTTTTGTCCTTTTGCAGCTCATTTGCCGTAGCTCAGCGGCAGAATAAAACAATACTACGATTCGGCATCCTTTCCAAAGCACTTCTTCGTGACTTGCATCATATCCTACTGTTAATCTATTGTCATAACCCCGGTTCAAGATGGAGAGAGCAATTTTAGACCAAGTTAAAGCGAAGAGAGTATAGCTGTTTATACTTCGCTCAAACAGCGACAGGACACTTCACGACGAAACTGCAAGTAATATTAAAAAGGGAGAATACGAAAAACTGAAAATAATGAACTGGAGAGAGAGAGAGAGAGAGAGAGAGAGAGAGAGAGAGAGAGAGAGAGAGAGAGAGAGAGAGAGAGAGAATAATCCAGTTACCAGAAAGATTGGTTTTGTGTCAAGATAAAGCATGTTAGACCACTGAATGAGTTTGGGATTTTAGAAAAGGGCTACACAAATGGCACTAGGGCGTTAATACTTGAGTAGTGAGGGTAAAGGGTGAGGAAGGTGGAGGGTGAAGGGTGAGGAAGGTGGAGGGTGAAGGGTGAGGAAGATGGAGGGTGAAGGGTGAGGAAGATGGAGGGTGAAGTGTGAGGAAGGTGAAGGGTGAAGGGTAAGGAAGGTGGAGGGTGAAAGGTGAGGAAGATGGAGGGTGAGGGAGGTGAGTGGCAAGGAAAAGTAGCAGGTCAAGACAGGTGTTAGGCAGTATAGTGAGGCAGGGAGTGGAGAAGCAGGTGTTATGCAAGATGGTGAGGCAGGTGTTACGCAAGACTGTGAGGCAGGTGTTACGCAAGACTGTGAGGCAGGTGTTACGCAAGATGGTGAGGCAGGTGTTACGCAAGATGGTGAGGCAGGTGTTACGCAAGATGACGAGGCAGGTGTTACGCAAGATGGCGAGGCAGGTGTAATGCAAGATGGTGAGGCACATGTAATGCAAGATGGTGAGGCAGGTGTTATGCAAGATGGCGAGGCAGGTGTTATGCAAGATGGTGAGGCAGGTGTTATGCAAGATGGTGAGGCAGGTGTTATGCAAGATGGTGAGGCAGGTGTTATTCAAGTTCGTGAGGCAGGTGTAATGCAAGATGGCGAGGCAGGGAGGTAAGACAGGTGTTATGCAATATGGTGAGGCAGATGTTATGCAAATGGTAAGGTAGGGAAGGAAAAGGCAGCAAGGGGAAAAGCAGGGAGGGGAAAGGCAGGGAGGGTGGCGTGAGGCAGAGGGGGTCAGGAAGGAATGGAAGAGGTAGGCAGTGTTGAAGGGGACAGAGGCAGGAGGGGTGATGAAAAGAACAATGAAATAATGAAGAGAGAAATGGGAGGCGCTTAGGCAGGTAGAGGAGTGTAAGGCATGGGATAAAAGTTAAAAGAAAAGCGAGGGAAGGAGGGAAAAGCGAGAGAGGTGAGGCAGAGAAGGAAGAAAGGAGAATGGAGGGACAGGTAAAATAAGGATGGGAAAGGCAAGGAGAGAAAAAAAAAAAAAAGGTAAGGTGGGTAAGGGAGAGGAAAAGGGCAGTGAAGCAGAAAGAGAGAGAGAGAGAGAGAGAGAGAGAGAGAGAGAGAGGGGTCGGGTAAGGGTGGAAGAGGCCAAGAGGCGACGAGGTTAGGCAGGTAGAGGTAAGGCGCTGAGGCAGGCAGGTAGAGGTGAGGTAGGTAGAGATGAGGTAGGTAGGGGTAAGGCAGGTACAGGTAAGGAAGGTAGAGGTAGGGTTGAGAGGGGAACAACTAGGTATGGAGAGGCAGGAGGCGTTGAGGCAGGAAGAAAAAATGAAGGGAAGGGAAGGCAGACCAGGCTGGACTACTTGTAGAGGAGAACGGAGGGGTGGACGAAAAATAGAGATGGTATATGACGAAAAGGAAGGAAGGATGGATGGATGGATGGATGGACTGAGAGAAGGTAGGCAGGCGGGTAGGTAGGTAGGAACGTGATTATGTAGGAACGAAGACAGGTACAAAAAGGAAGATAGGAGGGAAAGTGGGCTCATAGAAATACGAAAAAGAAGAAAAAACAAAGGAAAGAACGAAGTAAATAATGAAGAAAATAAAACAGACTGGGAGGAGGAATGCTTGAATAAAGGAATAAAGGAAAGAGTAAATAAGAACTCAGGCAGCAATAAAACAATGAATGCTGAAAGTTTACAGAGAGAGAGAGAGAGAGAGAGAGAGAAAGGGGGGGGGAAAATTAATGCTGACCCAAAATCAAGGAAGGAACACACGAAGGAAGGTCACATATGAAGGAATGAAAGAATGAAGGACGGCAGGCTCGAAGGAAGAAATGTAGGAAGGAAGGAACTTAAAAACAAACACTAGGGAATAAATGAAGGCAGGAATCAAGGAAGTGAGGAAGAAGGATGAGGAAAACAAAATGAAACACGAAGGAAGGAAGGAAGAATGATGGAGAAAGGAAAAATAAATGAAGGAGGCCTGGAAGGAAAGTAGGAAGGAGGGAAGGAAGGAATGCAAGAAGCCAGACAAGACGGCAGATGAGGAATGGCATTTAACCCTTTCAATCCGACAACTTAGGGCCCTGACTGTTTCCAGAATTTTCCCTTTTATCTATCTCAAAAAATTTATTCGGCCCTGGAAACACTTAAGAAAAAAAGAGGTTTAGACACAATCTTTATTACTACTTATCTGTCTACCGAGAAAAAAAATATGATCTAGAAGTACAACAATAATCCTAAAAAAAGAAAAAAAAAAGAAAAAAGAAAAAATGGCCAGAGTCTGATACATTTAAAGAGAGAGAGGTAAACAGGTAAATAAGGTAGGCAGGTCAAGCAGGTAGACAGGCTGGTAGGCTGGGAAGCAGGTAGGTAGGTAGGCTGGTAGGTACGAGTATACATGCAAGTAAGTTGGTAGAAGTGTTAAGTAGATAGGTGAGGTAAGCTGGTAGGTAAGGTAGGTAGATATGCTGCTACACAGGCAAGGAAGTAGAAAGGTGAGGCAGGTAGGTAGACAAACAGGTAGCAGGATAGACGTGCAGGTCGGTAGGTGGGGTAGGTAGTTAGGCTGGTAGGTAGACAAGCAGGTAGGCAGGTAGACTGGTAGGCAGACATGCAGGTAGGCAGACTGGCAGGGAGACAAGAAGGTAGGTTGGCGAGGTAGGTAGGTAGGTTGGTAGGTAGACAAGCAAGTAGGTAGGTAGGCTGGTAAGGATACAAACAGGTAGGTAGATAAGCAGGTGGATATGAGCGCAGGTAGATGAGAAATGTGACAGAACTCCTACCTCCTAAATCATCAAGGTGTGTGTGTGGGGGGGGGGTCGAGTTACCTACCAACCCATCAACACTCATTCTCATCGCTCTTGCCCTTCTGTATTCAGGTGCAGGCAGGTAGGAAGGTAGGCATGCAGGAAGGTAGGTAGGTGGAAGTAGGAAGATTCATATGCAGGTTGGACGGTAGACAGAGAGAAAGACAGGTCAGTGGGCAAGTAGCAAGATAGACAAAGAGATGGACGCAGGTAGACATGTAGTAGAAATGTAGGCAGGTAGGTAAGTAGACAGGTTAGGCAGGAAGACAGGTAGGAAAGTAAACAAGTAGGCAGGGAGGTAGACAAGTAGGCAGGCAGGTAGGTAAGTAGGTAGGCAGGTAAACGGACAGAAAGATAGACGGGCCAGTAGGGGAGTAACGTGAGAGTACCCCATACGCACCAACTCAAGACCCTCCTTAGCATCTTTCTCGCCTTTCTCGGTCTTTAATTAGGTAGGTAGGTAAGTAGGTGGTAAGCCAGGTAGGTAAGTATGGGGAAGGTAGGTGGGTTTATAGAGAGGTAGGCTGGTAAATAGGTAGGAGGGTAAACTGGTAGCAAGATAAACAAGAAGGAAGGTAGACAGGCAGGTGTAGACAGGTAGGAAGGCAGGAAGGTAAGCAGACGGGTAGGAGGGTGTGCAGGTAAGTAGGCAGGAAGTATGGTAGGTCGGTAGGGGTAGAAAGGTGGGCAAGAAGGCAATCAAATAGGACGATAAGCAGGTAGGCAAATAAGTAGGAAAACAGGCAGGAAGGTAGAGATAGAGTCAAACAGGTAGACGACATTCAGGTACACAGGCAGGTAGGCAGGTCCAGGTGTAATGTGAGAGGACTCCAGCCCATCAACAAGGCCTCCCTCTCTCGCCTTTCCCTCTCTTATTAGCACCTGTCACCAGCTACCAGGCGTGGAGACGAAGAAATAAGGGGGGAGACGAGGAAGTGGAAGATAAGGAAGTGAGGGAGAAGGTAAAGAGGGGTAGGGGAAATAAGGAAGGGAAAGTGAAGATATGAGGGAGGGAAGGGAGAGGATAAAGAAACGTAGGGGATGATAAGGATGGGTAGGGGAAGATAAAGAAAAGGATGACAAGGAAAGGGAAGATATGAGGAAGGGAGGGAGAAAATAAGGAAGGACAGGAGGATGATATGGAAGTGAGAAAAATAATGAAAGCGAGAGGACAGACGAAATGGACGCTAGAGTAAAGGGATAGAGAAAGATGAGGAGAGTGGAGGAAGACAAGGAAGGAGAGAAGAAATAATGAGAGACGAGGAGGGGAAGAGAGAAGAAAACGAAGGGGAGAAGATGCTGAATTATACAAGAGAAAGATGCGAAAATAAAGGATGTAATATGAGACGAGAGAAGGGAAGACGATACGGGCAGAGGGAACAGATAGTAAAAAGGAGGAAAGAGAGAATGGAAGGAGGAAAGAAGGAGAAAAGAGGGAGGGAAGGAGAAAGAGAAGGCAAGGAGGAAAAGGGGAGGAGGGAAAAAAGGAAGGAGGGAGGAAAGTGGGGAGATATAAAGAAACTGAGAGAAGAGGAAAGGGATGGAGAGATTTGGAAGGGGGGAAGAGATAATGGAGAGAAGTGGGAAGGGTGAGAAAAGATAAGGAAAGGAAGGACTGATAATGAAAGACGGGAGAGAGGGAAGAGAAGATATGGAGTGAAGAGAGGTAGTGACAAAGAGAGGAGAGATAACAGGAATAAAGTACAATGTAAACACAGACAACAGGTGTACTAGCCAGACACAATTTACGCGTGTGAGAAGAGGATAGAAAAAAACAGAGAGACCTGCATTCTGATCGTTAAGAAGGACCCCTAACACCTTTTCCTAAGCGATTTATTTTGTTTATTACACCTTTCTGTCCCAGTATTGGTTATTTAAATACTTCAAACATCCCCACACTCTGCATACATAACGAACAAGAGGATATCAACTTACATCCAAATATAAATCGCTAAGGAAGAGGTGTTAGGGAGCTTCCTTACTCGACCAAATACGGGCCAAAGACTCTCCCCCGCCCACCACACCCTTCGGCATTTCAGCAGACGCGAAGTAAACAGAAAAAAGCCATTAGGAAAGATAAAGAAAAAACGCTATCGGCCGTATCAATAAAATATGGTTGCGCAAATATATAAGAAAGCCTGTAATTTCTGACGAATATTTATGGAACTTGACGGTCATTTATGGAACGCCTGTGACTTTTACACGTGATTACAGAGTGAAGTCGGCACAGGTACAGAAAATTAGTGTTCTACCATCTTTACATTTTCAGAAATTATCATTAAAACCTGGCGCCTGTCCACACCTCCGCGAGAGAGAGAGAGAGAGAGAGAGAGACTAGAAATTGATGAGAAAGGAGGTGGAATGGAAAGAAAAGGAGGGAAAGGGGACACGCAAGCAGAGTACGAAAGAAGGGGAAAATGAAGGGGAGGAAATAATGAGGAGAGAGGAAACGTGTAATATATGGAAATGAAGTGTCAGAGGAACGGAGGGGAAATTAAAGGAATGGGAGAATATATGGAAAGGGAAATGGTATATGAAGGAGTGGAAAAAGGAGGAAGAATAGAAAGGAAGGTGATGAGATTTTATGGAAGGAGGGAAGGTGATGAGATTTTATGGAAGGAGGGAATGGGACGGACGTGAGGGAGAAAGTGAAGGGGAAAATGAAGGAGATGTAATTGGAGAAGAGGGTCGAGGGAAAAGGAAGGGTGAATAATGAAGGAAGGAAGGGAGGGAAAGAGCATAAGGGGAAACGAGGTAAGGGGCTGACAGAAAGGAAAGGAAAGGGAAGGAAGGGAAGACGGAAAAGGAATTAAAGGAGGGTAATGAGAAGGGAAGGGAAAGGAAAGGAAGGCAAAGCAAAGGAAGAGAAAGAAAATGAAGGAATACGAGAGGGAGAGGTTAAGGAAAAAATGAATGGGAGAGGGGGAAGGAAAGGAAGAGTCGGGAAAGAAATAATGGGAAAGGAAGGAAGGGGAGGAAGGGAGGAAGGTGCGGGAGGAACGCGATAAGAGTAGGGGGAGGGGGGGAGGGAGGCAAGAGCAGAGAGAGAGGGACCAGATACAGGTGTCAAGTTGCTATCAGGTGGAAACGGCCCTGTACTTCCGACACCTCTCTCTCTCTATCTCTCTCTCTCTCATCATTTCCTCCAACATTCCACCTCCTTCATCTCTCCCTCCTCCTCTTATCTGGTTTGCCCCCTCCATCTCGCTTCTGGCAGTTTTCCAATTTCCTTTATTAACTTCATGCTATTTCATTTACCGCGCTCCTTCGTAAACGGTAGAATATGTAAGATTTTGAGTTATCCAATTTTGCTAATGTACTTTTTTTTTTTTTTAAAGCACCCACCATTCACTCACTCGATGTAGCGCTGCCTTCAGGAGACTTGAACACGAGTCAGGACCACACCACATCACTACACCAAATCGCAGACCCCGTGTATTATCCGCTTCTACAGGGTGGTCCGTATATAGCGCTCCACTAGACAATCACTAGGCAGTATCTGTGTTGTACGTATGGCTCGGTCTGTTGGTGTGGGCGTGAGTGAGGCATTGGGAACAGTTAATGAATAAACGATGTAGGGCAGACACTGGTGAACGCTGACTGAAATCGCCCAGCAGAGTGAAGGGTAAGTTATATATAGTCAACTCTATTCTGACGCACAGGTCGAGAATTAAAAAAAATAAAAATAAAGGAAATGCTTCAGTTTATATTTTGGATCATCAGGCGAAAGCAATAATCACAGACAAAGAAAACGTGTCACTGTCATTTCCGTCCGTTTTCTTTGATGGGACACTGTACTATTACGAGTGACTCCTGGTACAAGCGATGGCGCCTTAATATTACCCTCCGTTCTCGACCATCTTGCACTATCCTCGGCCCGTTATCTCGCCGTTTAAGGTGGTTCCCCATCACCTCTTCCTTTGCGATTTATTTTTTGGATACGGCCTGTTAATATAATTTTGTACGTTATTTATGAAGAGTATGGTGATATCAGAATACCTTAAATAACGCAGAAGTGGGTAGGAAGGCGTAATAAGCAAAATAAATCGCTTAGGAATAGGTGTTAGGGAGATAAGTTTGTTTTTCCCAGGATGATCACCTTTCCTTTAATTTTTTTTTAGCTCTAACCTAACTAATCCTAACAAATTAACCCAACTGACTAACAAACTAACCTAGCCTGATGCTAAGAAATCAATCCCAACCTAACCTACACTTTCCTGGAAGATAAAAAATGAGCAAAAATGGAAAACAGAATGGAAATTAGCGTCCTGGTCCTGAAGTTCGTAACCCAGCCACGGCGGACACCTGAATGGATACTGATATACTTGTTTCACTGTATCCTGTCCTGAAATTGCTCTCTCTCTCTCTCTCTCTCTCCCCCTCTCTCACTGCTAAGCTGTAACATGAGAATAGCACTAGACTGTGATGCTGGTCGTGAAGAGTGCTATCGAAAGGAGACAGAGTTGTAGTACTGTCTTTTTCTGCCATTAGACTACGTGAAACAGGCTGCGAAAGGACGAAAATTTAGGCTTGGTTAGAATAAAAAAAACTACAGTACAATCCTTCTACATGTCTACACCACTTCATCTTTGTAATATGTTTGTTCAAATCAATGACATATCCAAACAAAGCCATCACAACACTGATTTTTATCTCCAACGCACTCCTTACACACACCCTTCCCGATTCGTACTAGACCAGCATGGGAAAGGGTTTATTCTATTCCTTTTATCTTCAACGCTCTCCTTACAGACACCCTTCCCTATTCGTACTAGACCAGTATGGGAAAGGGTTCATTCTATTCCTTTTATCTTTAACGCTCTCCTTACAGACACCCATCCTGATTCGTACTTGACCAGCAGGGAAAAGGACTGATTCTACCAGCTCATTCTCCCTCACTGCTTGGGGTTCAGTCCTTTTGCGGAACGTGAGGGACTGATAAATACTGCTTACTGTGACTATTATTTAAGAACAAGAAAAAAATAATAATGCATGTCAATCTAAGGTGATATGTAAGAAAACTAAAATGCTTCCACTAAAACTGCGACTGACGGTTTGATCTTATATACTGTATATGAAAAAAATATAAAAAAAACGCAGGCCACTGAAAATCGTGAATGTTTGTGACCTTCAAAAAATGGAAAACATCTGACTAGTGGTTTTCGCTTAGTAAATAATTTTGTTGTACGCCCTATATCCATTCATCTATCTATCTATCCACCAGTCTACATCTATCTATCTACAGCTACTTGAAGTTGATGTTGATGGTCACTTCCTTAAAACGTCCGGACTTAGCTTGGTCTCGAGTCCAAACGCTCCTGATGGGTTTATAATGGATCGAGTAATGGACAAAATCCCTCTGATAATGAATGACTAAAACAACCTTCACAACTACACTCAGTTCGAATACTAGTCATGTTTTGGGAATCGAACCAACGAGTATTTATGCAAGCCCGTCACTCCGATCGGGGCGTCCTTACCACTAAAAGCAGCAGTAGTAGTAGTAGTAGCAGCAGTAGTAGTGGTGGTAGTATGTTATTGGCAGGCGAATTTATTTAGCAATGGGGGTGGAAAAGTAACTCAGAAGCAAATACTGAGATGCCAGACTGAAAATACACCCCAAACATATTTCAGGGATTGATTAAACCTTGCAACACAGAGGTCTCTCCCTGGCAGATTCAAATATTTAGAGGCAGCAAGCATAAAACAAGACAAAGGACATGACAGACGCACCCATCTCATCGTATCCACTATGCCAAGTTTATGAACACACCCCTCAGATACATCCAGAGTCGCACACACTCTACAGCAGATATACACAAAACACACCTCAGACACTTCTCAGATGCACACCAGACACGCCACCATCCACTCCCCCAGCAAAACCCCCCACCCCCTCCCAGAAGTATGACATTCATATATTTTTACGGCTGACACATACCAGATTTCATATTTTAAAAGGGTCAGTGACACAGTAAATGGCACTGTTAGAGACATACTGAAATTGGTCTTCAACCCCCTGTGGATGCGGTAAAAGTACATGTATGTCACTTTACTAATTAAAAATTCCTAACAGTTGTAAGAATGAACTAAAAGAAGCCCATCTCACAATGTAAAACTCTTAATTCATCAGCGTACCGTATTTTGTAGAGTTAGTCACTACCCTGAAGCTCCAGTATAACTCCAATACATCCATAATTAATAAACACATTCAAATGAAAATCCGTACGTAAACAATTCAGCCCACGTCAATCATATATTGCATTTCAGAAATTCCCTGATTCTTTTTATTTTTTTTTTATTTAAAGATACACCCGCGGGAAATGCAATGCTGCTCTCCTGCCAACGGTGCTAAGAGGGCGTCATCAAGGCCACTGAACCGATCCAGCGATGATTTTTGCTCTATTTTCTACAATTATTTTACTTCCTCTGTTCGCCTTCTGTCAAAATAAAATAAAAAATAAACGGGCGCACATTTCCAATTCTCATTTAACTCCACATTATTTCCTGCGGCGCCATATAAAGAGACAAGTATCTGAAATGAAGCCTTCCGCAATTCACAAGGTAAAGACAACATTACAGTATTAGAAAAAGTGTAGCCATCTCAGGGGTTTCATGTCACCAAATTCCCCATCACAGTACACCAGGTTTCACTTATGGTTGAGCACTGGGGATAAAGACAATAAGTAGCACATATAGCTGAGGATATTTTGCAATGAGGTGAGGAAGGTAAGTAAGAATTTTAACTCAAATCTCTCCACAAATCACGAAAATATTGACCCTATTTTTGGACCTTATAGTAACCAGCCCTGCATTATATTCTTCCTCATCCCAGACGATTTAATTTAATTTAGGAAAGGACGTCTTGAAGGGAAGGGGTTAATGAAAGCTATTTTTGACCTCCAGTTTGCTGTCTCTCCCAAGATGAATAAAATCGTCTGGTGGAAGAAAGAAATACTGCCAAAAATAAAAAAGCCAATGAATACAATAAATGAATATAAGGTAAAGTCAGCTTATAAATGTGTCCCTTGTTATTAGGTTTATGAAGTCGCGTAGAAAAAAAAAAATTAGACGCGCAAGGAACAAACAGTATTTTAATTCAGTTTTCCTTTATGAGTAGGAAAAACAAACCTATATTTCAAGTACATTAAACACAAAAACACACACACACACACAGAAAGAGAGAGAGAGAGAGAGAGAGAAGGGGAGGAACAAGAAAGGCGAGGGTGACAGGGGAAGGGGAGAGTGACATTGGACGAGGGGGGGAGACGCTGATGGGGGGGGAAGAGGGAAGGGGAAGGCATAAGGAAGGGGGAAGATAGGACAAAAGGGAGACGTAGAAAGGGAGTAAGAGGGATGAGGGGAAAAGAGGGAAGGGGGTAAAGTGAAGAAGAAAAAAACAGGATTAAGGGGGAGAGCAAAAGGGGGAATGACAGAAAAAGAGAGAGAGGAAAATGAGAGAAGACGGGGGGGAGGGGGGAAGAGGGAGGGAATAGGGAAACGGAGAAGAGGGAAGAAAGGAAAGGGGAAAGATGGACAGTAGGGGGAATGGGGAGGGAAGAGAGGAGGCAGAGGAAAGAGTGGGGAGAGGAAAACAAGAAGGGGAAGGGACGACAGGGGGGAAGGAGGAGGAAGAGGAACAATGGAAAAGGGGAGAAAGGGGAAGGGAGGGGGAGAAGGGAAGGGGAAGAAGGGAAAAAGGGAAGGGGAAAGAGATGGGAAAAAGGGGAAGGGGAAAGGGAGAGGGGGGAAAGGAGGAGGAAGGGGCAAGGATGTATATTAGGCGATTCATCTCCCTCAGCGTGAAGGTCAGGCGAGACTCTGGAGGAAGTGAGATACGGCTGTGTGTGTGTGTGTGTGTGTGTGTGTGTGTGTGTGTGTGTGTGTGTGTGTGTGTGTGTGTGTGTGTGTGTGTGTGTGTGTGTGTGTGTGTGTGTGTGTGTGTGTGTGTGTGTGTGCTGTTCCTTGATTAATCCTCACCTTTTCTTCTTCCTCCTTCTATCCTCTTATTAAATCAGATCACTTTCTCTTTCTTTCCCAGCCTCTTTTCCTCTCTCAAAGTTTATTAATTCACGTATTATCTTTCTACATGCACTCAGAACCGTTTTTCTTGTCTTCCTACACTCTCGTCAGTTTCTTTTGCACACACACACACACACACACACACACACACACACACACACACACACACACACACACACACACACACACACCTTTCTACCTATCTAGCTCCTATTTTTTTCTCTTCTTTTTCTCACAAACTTCAGTTATCCCACTACAACCACCACAATCATCATCATCAATACCATCATCATCACCATACTCACTATCAATACCATCATCATCATCATCACATCATCATCATCATCACCACCATAATCATCATTCCATCCCCCCCCCCTAGTCTTATCTTTCCTTCTTCCCTTCTATACCTTCTCCACCTTCTTCCCTCTTTCCCTTCCCCATTATCCTTTCCACCCTTTTCCTCTCCCTCTTTCTATTACTCTCCATTAATTTTTTCTCTCCTTCCCTTCCTCTCCATCCTGCTAAATCCTCTCCACTTTCTTTCTCTCCCTTGTCCCATTCCTCCACTTTCTCTCCCTTCTACCCTTCCCTCTATCCTCTCCACTTAATTCTCTTTCTCTCTCTCTCTCTATTTCCTTCCATCCTTTCCACTTTCCATTCTGCCCTTCTCTCTATCCTCTCCACTTAATCTCTCTCTCTCTCTCTCTCTCTATTTCCTTCCTTCTTTTCCACTTTCCATTCTGCCCTTCTCTCTATCCTCTCCACTTAATCTCTCTCTCTCTCTCCACTTTCCTTCCCTCCTTTCCTTCCTCTATCTCTCCTCAACACTCTCCCTTCCCTCCTTCCCCTAACGCCTCTCCATTTCTCTTCTCCATCATTTAATCTTCCTCCTCTGTCTTGCTCCTCCTTCCGCTCCGAGAATTCTCCTCTTTCACTCTTCCTTTATGCAGACTTATGGTCCACGTCATCTTTTTCTTATTTTATTTCAGTCTTCTTGTTTCCTGACCTGCGCGTGTGGGGGGGTGGAGTGGGGGAGGAGTTTGGGATGGTAGGGGAAGTGGGGGATGGGTTGGGGAGGGTGAGGTGGGAGTGGGGGGGGGGAGACAAGAGACAAAGGGATCTGGGTCCGAAACGATTACGATGATGAAAACGACAAAGATGATACGTTATACCAGCCTGTGCACTTCATTCACGGGGGTTAAATAATAATAATAATAATAATAATAATAATAGTAGTAGTAGTAGTAGTAGTAGTAGTAGTAGTAGTAGTAGTAGTAATAATAATAATAATAATAACAGCAACAACCCTGCTTCCCATCAATAATCTGGGCGGGTATCAAAATAACACGCCACTAACCTCGCGGCGCTATGAATGACCTGCAAACTTACAAATCTCGGCGTCTAATTCTTCAATGCACCTATGCACTGGGGAAAATAAAGACAAAATAGCAAAAGAAACTAAATAAACATGACAATACACACCACTTCATAAATACAGACGTCAATATCGATAAGAAGCCTGATTATGGCACTGATCTAAAGTGACGAACATCCCTAACACATTTCAGCGCGATTGATGGCCAGGTACAGTCCAAATGAAGGGTTGATTTTACTAGTAACCAATGTGACTTCACACCTCAAAACTTGGGGTGATCGAACTTTATGCAAGCACGATTTCGCATGTGGGTTGCGGGAGTGGGCCAGTTCCATCAGATAAAAAAATAAAATAAATATAACACCCTTACCCATTTTCTCGTCAGTTTGTTAAGGCTTTATTAGACCTCTTCCTTAACGTTATATTTTTGATCTTACACTATTTCTATGTATGTTATCTATACTTCTTACACACAGATATAAAATGCATAAACAGCCGATAAGAATATGTTAAGGGACCTGATACAGAAATACACTGGTATGGAAAGGTGTTGGAATGTCTACCTGTGAGAATGCAGTCTTCAAGATTCTCTCTCTCTCTCTCTCTCTCTCTCTCTCTCTCTCTCTCTCGTGTGTGTGTGTGTGTGTGTGTGCTGGGGAGCCTTGTTTGCTAGTTAAGAATACGGCTCTCTCTCTCTCTCTCTCACACACACACACACACACACACACACACACACACACACACACACACACACACACACACACACAATAACTTTGGTCATAACCGCGTAATTGTGTATTGGGACGGCCAGCGATGCCCTCCCTCTCCACGGCTCGCAGCGCAGAACCCAGGTAACTTTCCCTCACGAAGACCTGATAGATTTTGTGCCTATCGAGTGCACGTGCCATTAACCCTTTGGCTTCTAAGAGGTCTCCCAACAGAATAAAATCGTACATAAAACTGATTGGTGTACCTATTGCTGAAAGTGTTAATGTGAAAGATTTGGAAACTTTTTATTGATAAGCTTTCCCTTTACCGGGCGAAATTTTCTGGTTTTATCTATCAATCTACTTGTTTATATATTTAATACATCTATCTACCTCATTACCTATTTACAGTATATATCTATGTGTATTTACAAAACGCAATAAGCCAGGATGGGAAGGCCACAAACGAACCGCCTCCATGCCACCTTGTCCCAAATCAGGCTGCCCAGTCTCCAGCTCACTCCCTTCTCATTTATTTACCTCTCCACCTCAACCCTCCATCTCATCCTCGGTCTCCCCCTTCCCCTCCCGCCCTCCACCTCACTCGCATACTCACTCTTACTCAATCTCTCATTCTCATTCCAGTGTTTCCGTGAATAAAATACCCACATGCACAAGCGTAAGAGTTAGAGCGAACCTAGTGGACTGCAGGCTGAAGTGACCCATCTCCTACAGTCCACTATTCGAGAGAGAGAGAGAGGACTACAGTAAGCCTGTATAACCAAGCAGTGGACCAGCCCAGTTATATCGGTGTCACCACATGAAGGCGTTTCTCTCCAGCACCTAGCGAAAGGGTTAAGGCAAACAATCGGTATATATGAAATCCCAGTATATCCTCAAGGCGAGACTCGCAACAATCGAATCTTACTGCCAGGTCCCTGATGTACCTGTTCACCCAGCCAACCCGTCATCAGACTTCCACAACGTTAATCCCCTCACTACAAGGGTTCTTTTTAGGTAAATTAAAATTGTGGTGGTATAAATGTATTATTATTATTATTATTATTATTAAGATCTCCACAGTTCCTACTGATATTGTAGATTTTCTTCGGGGGGGGGGGGGGGGGGAGATCTAGATAGAGACTTGGATTTTCAAGAGTGATGTATCTTGGTTGCAGGCTTCTTTTGACAAATTCTTTTCCCTAACACTAGCGCCGCACTAGCGCCCTCTACGTTGCTTTTTCAATTTTTACTCTCCTGGGCAGCAAAAACTACTGAATCGATTGCTTTGCAGATGTTCCAGTGGGCAGTCGTCAACATATACTAGTGCACCTGGGTACTGATACTGAGATCCAACAAATACTTTCTGAGATACTGAGGAAAAGCAAATTGGTCAGCTCATGCCTGAGTGCTAAATCGGAAAGTATTTGGGCGATTTTGACCAAACTCGGTGGAAATGCAGTGGGTCATGAGTGAACACTGCATAGTATGAATGATCTTCACCTTGATCTCAAGGTCACAGGTCAAAATCCGTATAAAATTTTGAGTCATACCAAAAAAACAATATTAGGTCTGCAATGATGATAAAAGTATTTTCATCTGGAATGTGAAGTTCTTTGAATATTGTTTCGGCAACTACAGAATTCCAGTTATTATTATCTATATCATTATTACAATTATTACTGTGGATGTTATAGTAGTGAAGGGGTTAATGGAGGTTATTACTACTACCACAACTACGCGACATACAAACAACGCACACTCAAGCACATAATTATCTCTCTCTCTCTCTTTCTCATGAATGCGAGCCAGATAAGCCAATATTCCCGGGTTGCAAAACAGGGACAAGTTATTGAGCAACATCACGAGCCCTAAACTCAATCTCTTAATCCACTAGTTCCAGTTTACATTACCAGAATAGCTCCTTCAACCCCTTCAGGCCGGTGACGTTTTATCTTATTCTCTCTACAGACGATTTTTATTGATCTATCTATCTGTCTGTCTGCCTGTCGATCTATTTATTTTTATTTTTAGACACGTTTCAAAATGGTGAGGTTTGATGTAGCCTTCATTTCCCTCCTACCCATACTCTTTTCACCTTACCTAGGCCAAAAACTGCCATCTCTTCATCTCGAATACTGAAATTTAACAAGATATTAACACTAGGATATTGTGCTAGTCACGAGGAAGTGCTAGGAAAAGAATGCTGGGCCGTAGTGCCGTCCTTATTGCAACCCTGAGCAACGGGAAATAACCTGGAAAAGGATGAAACTCTACGCCAAAAGAACGCCTACAATCACATGACACTATTTTTACTCTTCTTTCCAGACGATTTTATTCAGTCTAGGAACATATCTTATTTTGCTGAAGGGGTGACAGAAGGATAATATTAATCCCTCCTGCTCAATGAGTCTCTCCTGTTGAGTAAAATCGTATGACGTAAGCAAGTTAAAATTTGAAAGGGGTTAAGATGATGCAGATTTCACTCCACTGCCTACATACTGTATTACCTAAACTCCATATTATTCCGGATGTCACAGGGTTTTACTGAGGCCAAAGAAAAGAAAAATACATGTTAACAATTCTTTGGATTTACGCTTGATCAAGGGGAAAAAGAGTCATTCTAGATTACAGCGATCTTCCTCTTCCTCTCTCTCTCTCTCTTACACTCATCGCAGTCAAACAGTTACATGCTACTCTTTTTGCCAACATTAACCAACCACCTGTATACCATGACAATTTTTTACAGTTCAATCTTCCTACCACCTAAAAATTTTTATTTTTATTTAGAAAGAATGTCTAACTCTGGAAGGATTAATTTGGACTACATGGATCCCTGACAGTTCGAAAAGTCCTCAGCTGAATAAAACCGTCTGAAAGTACTAAGAATAAAAACAAAAAAATGGCATCAGGGACTAAGGGTTAAGGAGAGACCCAAGAAGAGATACTGGTTCACGTAAAAACATTCCTCTATTACTTCCCTATCCCCCGAAAGCTGAATGGCGGACTGTAGGAGAACCTGGGGAACCTAAGCCTGCAGTCCACCGGGTTCGCATTTCAGATCAGCCTGAGGCCACAATAACAAGACACCCATCGTTATGAAGGGGTAAAAAATTATTAACCCCTTCACTTCTTGCACATCTTTCATTTCTACTACTTTCGGAAGATTTTATGACAGGAGACACTATTCATACTATACCCTGTTCACTTTAACTTGGCGTAAAATAATCCTCCCTCCATCTTGATTACAGAGCTACAAGAACAGTAGAATATGGCACTAGTCACGAAGAAGTGCCGTGGAATAGATGCTGGCCCGTAGTAAGTATTTTTTTTTATTCTGACACTGTGCTACGAGGAAACAGATTGCGAAGGGACGAAAATCTCAGCCAAGTTACAATGAATGGACTGTACTGGGTGCTGACAGCCTTGACCCACTCCTTCACCACTAGAAAGCAATCCAAAGTTATATAAAATCATGTAAGGGTTGCAAAAAAGACAGTCCATAGCCTTAATCAGTCCTTCACTACCAGACAGCCTTCCTATGGTGAATGAAAATCGGCTGGGAGAAGCAAGGAGTCATGAGTATGTATCATGTAACCACACTGATCCCCAAGCCTCGCTGTGGTGAGGCGCTGTCTGCCGCTAGGGAAAACTGCTTTACTAAACGGGACAACTCAGCTGGGGGGGGGGGAACCCTTGCCTGCGGTTGATGGGTCTGCTCGACCTGACTGACCGGGGGCTACACTACATCAATACCAAAATCAGCATATACGCTTTACAACTATGAAGATTTATTTCTGTTCGTATTACACACACACACACACAAAGAGAGAGAGAGAGAGAGAGAGAGAGAGAGAGAGAGAGAGAGAGAGAGAGAGAGAGAGAGAGAGAGAGAGAGAGAGAGAGAGAGAGAGAGAGAGAGAGAGTGAAAACAATAAAATTAATTTCCCAACAAAATACCTCCCAAAAAATATTCAACCTAATAACAGTTACATTCTTCCTGTGACCAGAGAAACACAGCTAGAATTTAGTTCCTAATTCCAGCTTACGTTAATGGTTTAGTACAAGAGAAAACAATTAAGGAAAAAAATTAGACCAGACTCTCTCTCTCCCTCTTTCTCTCTCTCTCTCTCTCTCTCTCTCCCTCTCTCAAGGTAACTTTTTCCGCGTTTTTCCCGAGTGTATCAACCTTTCACTGTGAGTTTAGTCTGAACACAAGTTATATTCACTACAACACCGAACTCTCCCCCTCTCCCCACACACTCTCTCACCCACACACTCTCCTGAACTTTCCTCACCCCCCTCTCCCTCACCTCCACACTCTCCTTCCCTCTATACGCTCCTTCCTCCCATACTTTCCTTTGTCCAATACTTTCCTCCCTCTCACACTCTCCTCCCTCCCATACTCCTCTTCCTCCAACACTTTCCTCCTTCCCACACTCTCCTTCCTCCCACACTCTCCTTCCTTGCACACTCTACTCCTTCCCACACTCTCCTTCCTCCCACACTCTCCTACTCAGTGTTAATATATACTGATAACCATAATTCCAGCAATAATGTAATTACAATTATCTCTGATATAACTTTAATATCCCAGGGAGAGAGAGAGAGAGAGGGAATCAACCTCCTACACCCTCAACTCAGACCAAACCATCATTAATTGGAAGCCTCTCTTAACCAGGCCTTAATTACTCATTGTCCCAGTGTTAATTATCTTCATTACCGGTAGTCCCAGGTAGTCACGTAATTCACTATGTTCACTAGTCTTGTTCACCTTGTTCACTAACTGTCTTGTTCATCTTGTTCACCTTATTCACTAATTGTCTTGTTCATCCTGTTCACTAATTGTCTTGTTCATCATGTTCACTAATTGTCTTGTTCATCATGTTCACTAATTGTCTTGTTCATCATGTTCACTAATTGTCTTGTTCATCATGCTCACTAATTGTCTTGTTCATCTTGTTCACTTTGTTCACAAATTGTCTTGTTCATCCTGTTCACTAACTGTCTTGTTCATCTTCTTCACTAACTGTCTTGTTCATCTTCTTCACTAACTGTCTTGTTCATCTTGTTCACTAATTGTCTTGTTCATCATGTTCACTAATTGTCTTGTTCATCTTGTTCACTAATTATTTTGTTCATCATGTTCAATAATTGTCTAGTTAATCATGTTCACTAATTGTCTTTTTCATC
The DNA here is from genome assembly GCF_032717465.1 of Coenobita brevimanus. Classification (NCBI taxonomy): domain Eukaryota; kingdom Metazoa; phylum Arthropoda; class Malacostraca; order Decapoda; family Coenobitidae; genus Coenobita; species Coenobita brevimanus. Next base: position 60,926,717 of record NC_136977.1, read on the forward strand.
TTGTTCACTAACACTTCCTCACCTTGTTCACTAATTGTCTTGTTCATCACGTTCATTAATTGTCTAGTTCATCATGTTCACTAATCATCTTGTTCATCCTGTTCAGTGTCTTGTTCATCTTATACTCATTTATACCCATCTTGGTCTCTATTTCAAGATGTTCACTGTGTTCTCTCATCAGCCTTGCGTTCACCATGGTTATTTACTGTCATGTGTTCTTGTTCAATAAATAACAGGTTCACAGTGTTCACCTACCTTGGTTCCTACATCTACCTTGTTTCGATCTTGCTCACCTACCTCACCAAGACCCTAACACCTTTTCCTTAGCGATTTATTTTCCATACTCCACCTTATTGCTCTCTTTTATGTTGTTCTTATCTTCTAAACACCAACATGGAAGGCAAAAATAACACACGTGGGATTATTAACGAGTCGTACGCAAAAATAAACCGGTAAGGAAAAGGTGTTAGGGGGCCTCCTTACCTGGCGAGAATACGGCCTAAGAGTTCATAAGCTTGTTCTCCTAATTTTTATAACTTATGTTCTTCACTAATTACCTTATGTTCACTTGTTCACTAAATTACACGCTCTTTACCTTGTTATATTTCCCTATGTTCATACTAATCACTGCCTTCACACCTTTGTTCACTGACTTATGTTCACCTGTTCACCAGTTACTATATCTCCGCTGTTCACTAAATCCCTCATGTTAATCTTGTTCAATTATCTGTCATCATCTTCTCTTGTTCAATTAACGTTCAATGTTCTCCTTAATCACCGCTTCCCATATATTCACCATGTTCATAATTGTTCAAAGTTCTCTTCTCCAACATCATTAATTACTTTACTGATAATACAAGAACTAATATTAATAGCCTCATTAAAACTATACTGCACCTGTGTGTGTGTGTGTGTGTGTTGAGAGAGAGAGAGAGAGAGAGAGAGAGAGAGAGAGAGAGAGAGAGAGAGAACCAGTAAAGGATAATTAAGACACTGAAAACGAGGGGAAAGAAAGAGAGCAAGAATACCTAGTGAAGGGAAAGAAAGAGGGGAGGGGAATATGCGACAGTTATAATAAAGGAATAAAGGTACAGAAAAACAGGAGATAAAAAAAAAATAAAGGAAGAAGAAAAGCAGGAATATGGAGAAGTGAAAGAAAGGAAAAGGGAAAACAGAAAAGTAGAAAGCATGGATACTGTTAAAATAAGTAATAAAAAAAAAATAGGAAAGGGCAGACAGACAAAGTGACTAAGGGAGGATGAAGGAGGGAGAAAAGGAAGGTGGAAGAGGAGGAGGAGGGAGGAAGAGAAAGCTGAAGGAAGAAGAGAAGGATGGAGGAAGAGAAGGCTGAAGGATCAAGAGGGGGAAGGAAGAAAAGAAGGGTGAAGGAATAAGAGGAGGATGGGGGAAGAGAAGGCTGAAGGAAGAAGAGGACGAGGGGAGAAGAGGAGGATGGAGGATGAGAAGGCTGAAGGAAGAAGAGGGGAATGAAGGAAAGGGAGGAAGAAAAGAAGGCTGCAGGAGAAAGAGGAGGAAGGAGGAAATGAAGGGCGAATGAGAAAAAGAAAGCTGAAGTAGGAAGAGGAAGATGAAGGAAAAAGAGGACTGAAGGAGGAATATGATAAAGGCCGAGAAACAGAAGGCAGAAGGAGGAAGAGGAGGAGGAAGGAGGAAGAGGAGGAGGAAGAAGGAAGTGAATGACGAGGCAAGAGGACCAGCGAGGCATATTAGCGATGTATAAAAATCTCCAATATACTCAGCATTAAGTTTCCTGCATTATTCACGAGATTTACACCGTATCACAAAAAACGCCACAGCCATTATGAGGGTAGTCACTATAAGATCTTCACCCCAGGGACGGAGGGGGAGGGGAGGGGGGCACGTGCTTTGGAGAGTGGGGGAGGGGGGAATTTACATGCTCGCAGTTCAACCCTTTTAATACGCTGACATTTTCTGGTTTATTTTCATCTTCCAACGATCTTATTTAGCTTGTGAAAAAAAAAATCGTAATGAAAGGGGTTAGAAGAAAACTCCATTAAGTTTCTCCACTATCACAGGTCTGCCCATCATCATCATCATCATCATCATCATCATTCCGGCCTCCTTTCTCAGTCCAAGGCGAAGTGAGGTAGGTTTCAGAAAGACATAAAAAAAAAAAAATATTGAATGAGACACTAACCAAAGTCCAACCAACAGAAGGAGCCACACTCCCATTCAGTCACTATTTCAGCCCCAGGAAACTGTCTAAAAATGCAAAGTAAATAATAATAATAATAATAATAAATACAATCAAGAGGACTCAAGAATAAAAACGGAAATCAGGTCACCGGAATAAAGGAGCTAATAAGGTGTCCATTGACTTTATTAGCACACCTGATACACTGCAAACAGGGCTGCGGATTACGATACACTTTACTGATATTTCAAGAGCGAATTTTACCGCTGGCTTCGAGGTCATGTATTACTAAAAGTGGAAAGTTTGTATTCATGAAGTGCAAAAAGTTGAAATTCATGGGTCTTTGCATGATCCATTTGGCCAAAGCTTTTATCCCCGCCTGCTGCATATCAATGACTGCGACACCACGCCATTATCGTTTATAGACCAATTCAGTACGGTGATGTTATTTATAACTTAACATCAGACGATTCTATTTACCTTAAGGAGGGCATTTAATTCTGGAGATGTAAATGGACGCTTTATTTACCCCCCTCCCATTAAAAAACGTCTAAGTTGAATAAAACTGTCTGAAGTTATGAATAAAAAATGCGTAATCAGAATGAAAGGTTAAAAAAAAATAGGTATGAGTGAATATATTATAAAAGAAGTTGTCGGGGGATCTGAGTATAAAGGTAAGAAAGTTATATGGAAAATTAATTATTCACTGAAGCTAAACTGGAGGGAAGATGTGATAAAAACCAGAGATAATTTTACAAACTAATTAAGGGTTTGAAGATATTACACGAACCTTATGCAACACGACCCATTACAAAGGTTATTCTCAGATATTCCGCGACATCAAACTTGTCTCTCTTTAAAACACGTGGCATCAAACAGGTATAATTAAATGGACTAACTTAAATACCCGTTTTAAAGTTGTCTGTACTGAACCAATAAAAACATTCTGATGACCCGTCTAAATCCTTCAATACGGTGATGCCTTTTTGGTTTACATTGTATTCTTGCTGTTAGGAAATTTTTGGCGATTTTAGGAAAGCACACACGCAGCGAAGGGGTTAATGAAGTCTACATCAAACCCCTAAAAAAATCTCTTATATAGGAAAAAAAAATCGTCTGGTGGTAGCAAGCGTAACACAAAGGTTAATTTCAACGTATTAAACAATGACTTAAGACTTATTTCATTTGCTAGGACACTCAGGATTCATCTACTGTATACTGGGATAGGATGGAACAGACAGTGATTCGCTTAACCTTTTGGCTGTGAAATGTCTGTTTTGCATGTTAATTTTACCATACTCCCCAGAAATCCAAGTTACCATCAATTTTGAAATCAATCCCTCGTGGTTACTTTTTGCCTTAAATACAGAACGTGGTACAAAATTCCAGCTTAAAATGAATGATTCTCTTCAGTTCACAAAGCCATCACGGCCAAGGTTAATATTTCACCTCTTATACGTCCCACTTTCCTTCGTAGGCTAATACTCCGAAACTGGGAGAGGCTTGGTACTCCCTGTCGATAAACTTTGATATGATGCGTAGAGGTGGGCGGTGACGGACAGGCCATGGTGTGAGTAAGATGTAGTTTTGCGCGTGCAGGAGACAAGATATACAGCTTGAGAGGGAGACAGAAAGATACAGACAGGTATTCAGACAGACATAAATAGTGAGAGAGAGAGAGAGAGAGAGAGAGAGAGAGAGAGAGAGAGAGAGAGAGAGAGAGAGAGAGAGACTGGGGAGGGGGGTTAAGGTTCAGGTGGGAGGCAGAGTGATGCACAGACAGGGATAAAGAGGCAGGTCGGTGGCAAGAAGATTGAGCCGAGATGGCGAGGCAAGAGGTGAGTGAAATATTAAAGGAACGTAGTGTGTGCGAGGCAGGCAGGTAGACTTTATGAGGCAGGTAGGAGAGCAGGTGGGCTATAGGAGGGATGCAGAAGCAGGAAGACAAGGCAGGAAGGAGCAGGCGGGCAAAGACGAAGGTGCGCTACAAGGAGGTGAGCAGGGAGAAGGGAATGTTAGGCAAGGAAAGGGATAAAGGGAGTCAGGCTATGACAGGGAGGATGGGCTGGCAGGTACATTACAGTAGGTTAGCGGGGAAAGCAGGCAGACTCCAGCAGGCAGGCTCTAGCAGGTAGGTTCTAGCAGGTGCGATGAGACGCTCTGACAGACAGGCAGGAGAGGATACAAGAGGGAAGAGGGTAGGCAGACGAGGAACAGATGAAGCCTGAGTAAGATGTTGAATGCTAGGGCAGGAAAATGCAGTAAAAACACACACACACACACACACACACACAAAGGAGAACGTCGCAGTGTCCAGCAACAGGAACAGAGTAGCAATAGACAGAGAAAAGATGAACGTAGCACTGGACAGAGACAGGATGAAAACAGCAATGGACAGAGACCGGATGAACGTACCGACAGACAGAGATACAAAAGAACGTTGCAAGACAAAGACACAGAAAACGGAGAAACAATGACAGCCAAAGAGAGATAGATAGAGACAAAGAGGCATGTTCAAAGGAGAAATTCGAGGTGTGTGTGTGTGTGTGTGTGTGTGTGTGTGTGTGTGTGTGTGTGTGTGTGTGTGTGTGTGTGTGTGTGTGTGTGTGTGTGTGTGTGTGTGTGTGTGTGTGTGTGTGTGTGTGTGTGTGTGCGCGCGCGCGCGACACTTGAATATCAAGAACAAGAACACACAATATCAGAAAACAATAACAAAATGAACGATATAACAAAAGTAGAACACTGGGACCTGTATTCCGGTCAGTTAAAAATGCTCCCTAACACCTCCTCCTAAATGATTTTTTCAGCTGGCTCCTGCGGAGGGTTGATTGGGCCTTCGGGCAATATACCTAATGTAACTTTTCAACATACAATTAATCCTAATAAATTACATTCCAAAACACTCCCTGGATCATGCTGATTCAGAACATGTATCATATGTGGGGGTAGACCCTAAGGACGCCGAGTTTATAAGTAACAAACAAATACGCCTTTATTATTACAGATTACACCTTACTGTCACCGTCTGTTATATAAATCCTTCTGAAGTCGCCATACCATGTATATATAACGTACCAAAGGATATTTACCAAGCCATATCCAAAAATAAGTCGCTAAGAAAGAGGTGTTAGGAAGCCTTCTTACTCTACGAGAATAAGGGCCAGGGAACCAAGGAAGAACATGGCAAACATCAAGAACAAAATACCAGAACAATATAACAAAATTCAAGAACACAAGAACAATATAACAAAACTCAAGAACACAAGAACAATATAACAAAACTCAAGAACACAAGAACAATATAACAAAACTCAAGAACACAAGAACAATATAACAAAACACAAGAACACAATACCAGAACAATATAACAAAACTCAAGAACACAAGAACAATATAACAAAACTCAAGAACACAAGAACAATATAACAAAACTCAAGAACACAAGAACAATATAACAAAACTCAAGAACACAAGAACAATATAACAAAACTCAAGAACACAAGAACAATATAACAAAACTCAAGAACACAAGAACAATATAACAAAACACAAGAACACAATACCAGAACAATATAACAAAACTCAAGAACACAATACCAGAACAATATAACAAAACTCAAGAACACAAGAACAATATAACAAAACTCAAGAACACAAGAACAATATAACAAAACTCAAGAACACAAGAACAATATAACAAAACTCAAGAACACAAGAATATAACAAAACTCAAGAACACAAGAACAATATAACAAAACTCAAGAACACAAGAACAATATAACAAAACTCAAGAACACAAGAACAATATAACAAAACTCAAGAACACAAGAACAATATAACAAAACTCAAGAACACAAGAACAATATAACAAAACTGAAGAACAACAGGGAACTAAGAAAGAGCAACACAGAGAAGAGGCACTCGCTTCTAAAAATAAATAAAATAATAAACTAATAATTAAATAAATAGAATATATAAATAACAAAGTGCCAGACGTTGTGTAAAGGTAAAATGAACGAACCTGAAACGAAAAAAAATCAATCTAAAATGAAAAATATGACACACACACACACACACACACACACACACACACACACACACACACACAGGTAGATGGAAGGAATGAAGGAAGGAAGAGTGGGTGGGTAGGTTAATGAGAGAGAGAGAGAGAGAGAGAGAGAGAGAGAGAGAGAGACTATCACGCAGCGTAAAAGCAAGGCAAGAGGCCAGGTGCAGACAGGTATATGAAAATCTTATGAGCTCAAGCGAGGCTCAGGACAGTCTCAACCCTTCCACCTCAATCATGTCTTTTACACTTCAATCTTGATCCACCAGACGATTTTACTCAGCTCTGGGGAGACATCTGGAAGTAACAGGGGTATATGAAGGCTTTACTTAACTCCTCAAGACTCACAGGTAAATCTCAAGGTGAATAAAATCGTCTGGAGATGGCAGGATGAAAATACAGAAATACGTGACCGAAAGGAAGTGATCATTCCTTTCAAAACAATAACGTGTCTTACATTATATTCTTCCTATCTCAAGACAACCTGACTTCTACTTAAGACAGACTTTTAAACCGAGTAGATAGATAGATAGAGATAAATAGATAGAGCCTTCAATAACATCCTCACTACAACAGGCCTCCCCAATGACAAAAATAGTGTGCCAAGAAAAATAAGCTCAGAGACATAACAGAGAGAAGAGTAAACATGTTCAAAAACGACGCAAGAGATTTGGTGTGGCAGAGCGAGTCATTAAAGGGAAGGAGATGAACGGCCAAGGTCAGTTATACCTACGAGAGAGAGAGAGAGAGAGAGAGAGAGAGAGAGAGAGAGAGAGAGGTAAAAATATAAGCAACCGTCAAGACCTGTACTCTCATTAACAATTTGATACACAGGACAATAAGTTTCTCAAATGACCCTACTTAAAAAAAAAGAAAGGGTCTAAGTCGGTCAAAAATGGTTGTATCTTTCCAATAAAATCACATCTCCAAATGTAGGCATAATTCTTTCCACTCCGTCAAGACACGATCTGAAATACTGTACTGTTTTTCGGTATGTCCCAGTGGCGTATATAATATTTCATCCTCGTTGTCGCCAGTCAATTTTAGTTCAAAGAAATAGGATCGCAGGTAAGGCCAAAATTAACCTATGTAGTTCGAGAAGACCATCTTAAGGGGAAATATAAAAGCCTGGATTAAAAAAAAATATAAATACCTGCCAAAAGATATAAAGAGCTACACAATCATCAGCATTAATGATAAATAAAGGAGCAGCATTGTAAGTCAGCATATATTAAAACCTCTTCCATCTACGAAAAGAATTACCTGACAGCATTTATTTCAACAGTTTTATCACCTAAAAATAAAAACAGCCACGCTTAAACCTCTGCAATTTATTACAATCACAATTTAGTACTACAACATTTCCCACACCTGCAAACATTTATACCCGAGCAACCACTTCAGCATTTTATTAACACCTATTACAACAATAATTCAACTCACAAACAGCATCGTCAGTCAACATTAATCTCAATATTCTGAATCAACATTTACTTCAACATTTTTCCCAACCACTGACAGCATTATTGACCAAGCACTAATTTCACGTTTTCGCATTTAACATTTATTACTAGAGTTATCCCAATTACGAACAGCCCTTGATCTGTAAGTCGGTATTTACATCATCACTGTATTAAATGTAAACATCTATATGATACCATTCTCTCACCTACATCATTATTTATATATTAACTCCAACATCTATTTTCAGTATCTCCTGTAAACATTACCGTAAACATTATTTCAACAGTTCATCCCACTAACCACGATCGATACTCTCCTCGGTTAAAAATGCTCCCAAACACCTTCTCCTAGGCGATTTATTTTGTTTATTTTACATCCTACAGTCCTCTTCTGTGGTATATAAACCCTACCGATATCGCCATACCTTGCATAAATAACGTACAAGAGTATATCAATCAACCAGGAAAAAAAAAATCGCTAAGGAAGAGGTGTTAGGAAGCCTCCTTAGCCAACAAGAATACCACCCCAAGTCTCCCAACTGCGGAATGGCCAAAACAAACGCAAAGTGTACCTATCTATCTATCTACTGCCAGACACCATAATCCGGTAAGGGGTGGCCACAAACAAATCGCCTCCATGTCGCCCTGTCCCCCGCCATTTCACTGCCCTGCTCCCAGCTCACACCCCATTCTCTCATGTACCTGCGTTCATTATTAACACGCTTGAAAATACGCACGATAATAATTCCTACCCAGGCTTTCATACAAGTGCGCTGTGATATTTAAAAACACGGAGTTTATTTAATTCATGCTTTTTTTTTCCTATACTGACCTGACAGCGTGGAATGGTACATAAAGAGAGAGAGGCAGAGATAAAACCTAAATTGGTACACACACACACACACACACACACACACACACACACACACACTTTTAATACCATCATCGACACAAAAAGCACATACACAGAATGCCGAGAGATAAAAAAATATAATAAAAAAAAAAACACGCACAAACACAGTGTGCAAATATATTCTCACACGATAATACAATGTACACTAACCATCCCTCTCCACACTGATATAACGCTAACAAACCCTTCTCTCTCTCTCTCTCTCTCACACACACACACACACACACACACACACACACACACACTTAAAGTACATACAAAGACGAAAATCTGTAAACTCTCTCTCTCTCTCTCACACACACACACACACACACACACACACACACACACACACTGAAATTACATACAAAACACGAAAATATGAACTCACTCACTCTCTGTCTAACACACATGCACACTTAAATTACATACACAACGAAAATCTGAAAATTCACTCTCTCTCTCTAACACATACACACACAAATTACATACACAACGAAAATGTGAAAACTCTCAGTCTGTCTGTCTGTCTGTCTCTGTCTCTCTCTCTCCCCCCCATTGAGGCCGCTAATGAAAGGCTCAATAGCCAGGCGGTGCGAGGACAATGAGCGCCCCCTTAATTAACTTCCTAAATGACCCCCGGGTACTCTAGCTATGAGGGCAGAATATTTTACGTGAGTAGAGTCAATCACGAAGGGCAATGGGCAAAGAGTTTAGTAGTAGTAGTAGTAGTAGTAGTAATAGTAGCAGTATTGGTAGCTGCAAACCGAGGCTAGTCTGAACGTGAACCCAGTGGACTGCAGGCCGAAGTTCCCATTCTTCTGCAGTCCATCTTCCGCCTTTCATGAGACAGTTACGGGGACTGTGGGACGTTTATATATCCGGGCAACTCCATCACCCAGTTATAACGGTGTCACCTCATGAAGGCGACCCTCTACACAGACTGACTGATAGAGGGATTTATACATTCATACATACATGCAGAGAGAGAGAGAGAGAGAGAGAGAGAGAGAGAGAGGAGCATATATTTCCGATAGCATTCCACAAAACTAATTACAATGCATCATTTCAAAAGGCTGCACTTGACGCGACAGGATATTTCTATGTTATCGTCACACTACCACGAGGAACCGTAAAAATAAAGCTACGCAAATAAAGACAGATAATAGATACGTAAACCAAGATAATAAAAGAAGTAATCAGTATGCCAAACCCCACGGAGCAATTCGGGTGAGAAGAAATTCGGTACAAAAAGTCTTTCCGAAGGTGAATAAAAATCGTCAGGTGGTATGCAGCTAATTAAAGAAAAAAAGGTATTCAAGGGGTTAATGGAGAAGGTAGCTATCCATCTCAGTATTAGAATCACCTCTAATGAGAATCCTCACATGGTAGCAGGAACATTAAACATCAAATTGCCCAAGAAAAGGGGAACAACCATCCGCTGGGAACATATTTCTTTTCACTCGAGACATTAATCTTTTGTCCCCATGATTTTGTATTACTACTTGACCAGGGTGTGGGTTACAGCTGCCAATTAAGCCCCCCCCCACACACACAGGAATGATGGACAGACAGGTGGGGCCAGAAACGCAAGTCTACATACCTGTACCCGTTCCCAGACATTAAAAATTCGTCAAGGTATTTCTGGGCTTAACGCTGTATTCTCGCGACCACTGGCATACCACTAGGCCAATTTGCATGTCAACCACTTTTAGCTGATATATGGCTGGCGGGTGGTGACGGTAGTGTGTGTGTGTGTGTGTGTGTGTGTGTGTGTGTGTGTGTGTGTGTGTGTGTGTGTGTGTGTGTGTGTGTGTGTGTGTGTGTGTGTGTGTGTGTGTGTGTGTGTGTGTGTGTGTGTGTGTGTGTGTGTGTGTGTGTGTGTGTGTTTCCGAGCTCGTGCTTATCTGCCAAGTAAGTGTGAAACCTATCAACTGTGATAATTTACATGGTTAGTTGATCAAATGGATTAATGCACTGCCCTTATGTTTGAACCCAATCAGTATTTTTTTTTTTTCCACCATGAGACGATTTGATTCACGTTGGGGAGGAACCTTCGTACTGAAAGGGTAAGGAGCCATTGTCACTGACCACCTCAACATAAGATTCTTTTTTTCGCCTTATCCTTGTTACCACCACACGTTTTCGTTCCCTCCCGATCGTTTTCTCCTGCCTTCCTCTCCCCTCGGTAGCTTAAGGTGACCCTCTCGTGGTGATGGGGTTAAACTAGCCATAAAAATAACATGAATGAAGTGTCTGCAATGAGATAGTAGGTGGGACATGGAAAGCTGCCCTGTTTGTTTACATCTGAAGTATTTTCCATGCCATATCCCACATAGCCGTCATGTAGTCACCAGCCACCCGCCAAATGTTTATCTGTCTGTCATAGATTACATTCACCATCCACCGGCCAGACCACCAGGCAAAGTTGTTGGCCTGCAGATCGTGGTGTTGGTACGCTTGTAGCTGGGAAGCAGGGGGTTGGACCTGAGCTGGCTTGCATGTGACAGGTTCTCCGGCAGCAGGAACACACACTATGCAACTTCCTCTCCTGCCTCGCCAACCCCACACTCTCTGCCCCACATCCAAGCCTCATTTCCCACTCCCCATCACCCTATTTCTCCCAAGCACGCCATTTCCCTCTCCCTACCACTGCATTGCCCCTCTCCCCATTACCATCAACTTTTCTGCCGACCAAAGTAAATGACCACGTTTGTTCCTTTCAAAATTGCCCAAGTCCTAATTCCTTCTCCCATATTTCCAACGCGACAGCCCCCCCCCCCCATAAAATTCCTAACTCCCCATCCCCGCCTCATTTCCTTCTCCTACTACCCCATCCAACCCTCATTTCCCCTCCACAAATACATCTAATCCCATCACCCACTTCCATCTTTACCATCACCATACAACTCACATATCCTCGACCATACCATTCTCTCCCATCCCATTTCCCATCACCATCCAAAGCCCATTTCCCACCCCATCCAACCCCATCACCACTCCCATTCACTGTCTCCTCATAACCCCATCCAACTCAATTTTCTCACCACCCCATCCAACCTCCATTTTTCCCGCACCAACCCATCCAACCTCATCACCCCTACCATAACCTTCCAACCACTCCCACACTCAAGTTCCAAGGCCAATCTCCCAGCACAATTCCCCATCACGTTCCTACACCCTCTCCCTTACCTAATACTGACTGATGTAGGGGGAGGGGGGTTGTGGTAGGGAGGGTTGGACTGTTAGTGGGTGTTGTGGTAGAAACAGAAGGGGTGGTAGGTTACTGATTGGGATTGTGGTAGTGGGGGTATTGGTAGGGGTGGTGATAGTTGGGATATTGGTAGGGGTGGTGATAGTGGGGGTATTGGTAGGGGTGGCGGTAGTAAGAGTATAGGTAGGGGTGGTGATAGTGGGGGTACTGGTATGAGTAGTGGGGGTATTGGTGGCGGTGGGGGTAGTGGGAGTATTGGCAGGGGTGGTGATAGTGGGGGTACTGGTATGGGTAGTGGGGGTATTGGTGGGGGTGGTGATAGTGGGAGTATTGGTAGGGGTGGTGACAGTGGGGGTGTTGGTATGGGTAGTGGGGGTATTGGTGGGGGTGGTGGTAGTGGGAGTATTGGTAGGGGTGGTGGTAGTGGGAGTATTGGTAGGGGTGGTGACAGTGGGGGTGTTGGTATGGGTAGTGGGGGTATTGGTAGGCGTGGTGGCAGTGGAGGGATTAGTTGCGGTGGTGGTTGTGGCGGTATCGGTTGAGGCTATAGTGATGGTGGGGGTACTGGTAGGGGTCGTATTCGTAACAAGAGGTACTAGTGAAAGAGGTACCGTACTGATGAAAAAGGTGTACTGAACGAGGTACTGGTGATTTAGGAAGTAGTGAAAGATGTACCGGTAGACTGGTGGACTTGTAAAAGAAATGTGCCGTACCGGTTAGAAAACTGATTAATCTGGTCAGTACCGAAACTGGGGGATAAAATCACGATACAAATTAGGTCCACGACGGATAACAGATATGCAGAATGACACACACACACACACACACACACACACACACACACACACACACACACACACACACACACACACACACAGGAATATAACTGCTAGAAGAAAAAAATAATAATTGACTGAGCAGTGTTTCTCTGTTAAATGGAATTGCCAGGAGGTAATCAAAATAAAGTACACGTTCATTCATGTCGCTGAAAGGGACAGTGACTGTTTTTGGTCCTTTTACCATCAAGAAAAAGATGTCTAGAGGCGGGGGGAAGAAGGGAGGGAAACGAGAGACGAAGAAAAGGCGAATATATATATGTGAAATGTGGAGGAAAGCAGGCATACACTGACGGGCTGAATAAACTATCTGATCTCTGACAGCGTTACAACAAAGGTCACTGGCGCCTGGGATCGCTCAGAAAAAATGAAAATGAAAACAAAAGTAAATACGGACACAAACTTCACATAGATTACAAAATGCCACGACTTAAAACACAGCTAACTGAGGCAGTCTACTCACTCAAAAAAGAAAGTATCTCCCGTCTCCTCCCCGCCAGCCCCAACTATACCTCCTCACCAAGCACCAAAAGAGAAGAAAGCCCCAGTCTCCTGTCCGATATCCGGAGAAATACTACTGGCAGCGTCAAGACTGGGAAACTCAGTCAGCACATGCTATAATCACGATAAAGTGGGGAATCTCTCTCCTACAGAAGATGGCAAGGAGTCAGATAGGCTGTTCAGGCGGGTTTCCCAGTGATGGCCATGGATGTAAACAGCCATGGAGCGCCTATTGCTGTCACCTGAAGTTTGCGCAGAACAAGCTCATCACAAGCAAGTTGCCATGAGGCCCGTGCATTAGCCTTATTCTCAAGGGAATAAGCTCTGAAGGGAAGATGCTTGATACTGATGGTGATGTCAGTCTCTACTATCGCCATCTCTGCACACTCATTCCCCATAATCTCTCTCTATACATGCCAGCATCTTACAACGTCACTCGCCAGCCACGAATTCCGAATAAGAGCCACTCTAAAACTGCTCCAACCAAGGGGCAGACTGAGTTAATAAAAGCTAAAGCATTCACACACGAATGCGTATTGTCCACCATCATTACAAAACTAAATCAGTAATCCTCTTGCAATCGGAGGCATATCATCGCAGCTTCGCCAAAATAAAAATAAATAAATAAATAAAATAAAAAGTCTCGGGATTTCATTGTTCACTCGTACTAAGTTAAATATCAAACAAGAATTCAGAAGCCTAAAGTTTGGGGTATTGTGCTGAAGAGCATTGAGTATAACAGGGCTCTGAATAATTTATAAAAGTTACCCCTTTAAATAGATGAAAAATCCTCTGTCAATCGTAGGCATCTCATTGCCGCTTGGCCAAAATTATTAACAAACAAGCCATGTATCCCGGGATATTGTCCGAGAAATTTGCATACAATCTGCCCACCTGATTTTGAGATATTCTGGTTACGGCCAGACACACAAAAGTAGGCAATTACATTATCACCTTGCTAGACAGGCAATAACAATTTCACCTACCTACCTACCTACTGCCAGACGCCTTAATCCCGTAATAGGTGACCACAAACAAATCGCCTCCATGTCGCCCTGTCCCATGCCATTTCACCACCTGCTCCCAGCTCACACACCCCTCTCTCATACACCTCTCCGCTCCAGTCCTTCATCTCATCCTTATTATATATCTCCTTTTCCTCACCCTACATTTATCGACTCTCTCAGTGTGACTGCACCATAGTTTTGTAATTGCAATATAGTTTAATTTGATTTATTTATTACGGTACACTTCCTGCATTGAAAGGGGGTTGAAACTCTCTCCAGTACTCTCTTCAATAGCATGCGTCTTTATTGATTCATTATTGTCAGCAGCAGACTGTTTTTGTTAAATTCTGGGGAGGTGAGAGGCTGAGACAGAGGAGAGGGTGAGAATGAATGGAGGTGCGAGAGGGATTGATTTTCGGTGAATGAAGAGGCGACAGCAATATCAATTTCCCCCCCTCCCCCCCTCTCTCTCTCATTCCACACAGGACCTTCATTTCGTCTCTACCTCAATGGCAGTACACATTTTCTGCCTCTCTCCCTCCCTCCATTCTTCTCACTAATCTAAATACAACAAAAAACAGGAACCAACCGCCTACCCCCTCTCCTCCACCCCCTCCACTCTCCTCCTCCCCCCTACATTTCCTCCACACTTCCTCCTCCTCCTCCAAAGAACAATGGCCCTTCAGAGTAGTTGTGCTCCCTTCCCTTCCTCCTCCTCGCTCTTCATTTTCTCCTCGTCCTCCTCCTCATTCTTCATCCTTGCTCTTCTTAGTGCTGCTGTGAAATGTATGCTATTGTTGGCGTTATTGTTTTTGTCTTCTCCAAGGCTTCACCACACACCCGTCCACTTTCCTCATTGTTCTTTTTTCAATTTCTTCACTGACACCCACATTCTTCCTGTTGACATTCTTGTTCATCATTTTCTTCAAACTTCCTTGCTCTATAACCTCTTCCACATTCCTCCTCCTTCAATGGGAATTAAATACAACCCTAATTCGCCCTTTCACTTACTAAAGCAATCTCCTCCGCTGAATAAAATCGTCTTTCCAGCAATACTACAATAATAATCATGCCCTTGGTCTTAGAGGGTTAATATTCCCACCTCCTCCATCCTGGCGTTAATATTGTCTTAATCTTTCGTTCCTCTTCGTTAAATTCATTGACCAAACCTAATTCTAAATCATTTTATCCAGCTGAGAGAAATTCTACAAGTCAGACGCTTAAAACTTCCACGAGTAACCCCACTGGTGTTGGTGCACTCTGGTATTACACTGGTGTTGGTGCACTCTGGTATTACACTGGTGTTGGTGCACTCTGGTATTACACTGGTGTTGGTGCACTCTGGTATTACACTGCTGTTGGTGCACTCTGGTATTACACTGCTGCTGGTGCACTCTGGTATTACACTGCTGCTGGTGCACTCTGGTATTACACTGCTGCTGGTGCACTCTGGTATTACACTGCTGCTGGTGCACTCTGGTATTACACTGCTGTTGGTGCACTCTGGTATTACACTGCTGTTTGTACACTCTGATATTACACTGCTGTTGGTACACTCTGGTATTTCACTGCTGTTGGTGCGCTCTGTCATTACTATATATTTTAGCCAAAGCATAATTATTTTAAGAAATCTTGGCGCCATGTAATTAACCTCTTCACTACGATTACGATCTTACTCTATACTCTTTTTCGTTTAAATTGACCCTCACTTTCGTTCTTTATTTTATTTATTTATTTATTAATTTATTTTTTCACGTAGCTCAAGTGGCTGAAAATGACAGTACTGCAGCTCTACATCATTTCCATAGCACTTCTTCGTGACTGCCATCATTACCTGGTGCTGATGTACTTTTTATAACTCGGCATAAGAGAGAGAGAGAGAGAGAGAGAGAGAGAGAGGGGGGTAGTTAAACAGTAATACCTCACCTGTTCCATCCAACCCCCTCCCCTCCTCCATGCCCGCCATCTCAATCCATTCAGCAAGATACCCGGTAACGTTTTTTCCATCATACTCTTGCTACCATCAATTCGTAGGGCATTCCTCTTCCAGTGAAGGCACAGTATTAATGGTACCGATAGTAGCAGTAGTAATATAGCAGTGGTAGTAGTAGTAGTAGTAGTAGTAGTAGTAGTAGTAGTAGTAGTAGTAGTAGTGGTAGTAGTAGTAGCAGTAGAACCCTAAGCTTATATGTGTACCCAATGAGCTACGGACTAAAGCTGCTTTCTCCTTCTGCCCACCATCCTTCTTTCAGGGGATGCGGAGGGAGGTGGGGGACGTTTGTTTACCTAAGCAGCTCCATCGCTCGACCGTACCAGGGCCACCGCGTGAAGGGGTCACTCTGCAGCACCAGTAAAGGAGTACTTAAAAGGTGTAGCTGTGTGTCTATAGCCGCATCCACAGACAAGAGGTAAACAAAAGCTACCTGTATATCTAATTCCCTCCGTTCCAAAAGGTCTCGCCAGAACTTGGTAAAATCGTATGGATAAATAAAAAAATAACTGGTGCCAGTGTAGTGAAAAGGCTGTCTTATTACGCTTTATTTTAATCCTTTCCTCTTTCTTGCATTTTCCGCCCTTGATCCTTCATTTTTTCCGTCTTCTTTTATTCTGCTTTCCACTCTCACCATTCCTTAAAACATTACCGCTGAGGAAACTTTAATAATTGATGTATCTATTTTTCAAAGCACCACCCCACCCCCTCTGTCATTTCATTTCTCCTTCAGCTCATTTTTTTTTTTTTCCTGATCTCTCCCTTTGTCTCTGGTCCCTCCGGCATGCGGATGTTTTTGTGTTGTCATCTCTGTGTAAATTATGTTGAGAGACGTCTGGGCCGTGCTGTCCCGGGGTAAATAAACAGCTCCCAGACCACCACCATCACTGGATCCACCTGACTCTCTCTCTCTCTCCTATACACATCTTGCATATTGCCTACCGGTACATACGGTTATCTGTAACCCTTCTAACTCTCACGCCCATAAGCCTGACTTTTCTTATATCATCTGTTAGTAGCCATAACAACATACAGACGTCATCGTACTGAAAAGGTAAATGTATAATTGTGATTTTCGTTTTGAACTGGTGTTTGGCAACTCTCACGGCCTGCATTATTTACTTTATTACATTACATAAAGTTTATTTGTGAAATACTGACCGAAGACAGAAACTAGAAGCTAAAAGTTTCGTACTACACTTATGAAAGGCAAAATATTGTGGCTACAATTTTAGGAAATAATGACAGTGATGACACTTTCGCTCAAAGATTTTTGACGATAATTTCTAGAGTTAATATCGGACATCGATTTACACCAATATTCAATTCACTGTTACCATGAGAAAGGCATAAACAAGACATTTAACATTACTACGACATAACAATAAATATATCTGACATCTCATTAATGAACTTAAAATTGTTTATTATCCTCTATCTTTATCGTTTCCATGCACTAAGGGGGAAGGCAGGAAGATGTCAGAGTAATTAGGCTGTGTATGAAGGAACGTCATCAAGGAAGAAAAGAAACGTACCGGTATATATTCAGAAGCCAGAATGATCACCAGACCTGACGTCAATAAAAAATAAATAAATAAATAAATAAAAACCTGGAGAGTAGGGAGGGCTGATTTATATTACTATGAAATGGGAGGCTAACCATGACAGATGTAAAGATAACTCGTCAGCTCATGCTATGCACATCTGGAACAGCTGACTTACGTGTGAGTTGGCCAACATTTGTGAAAGCCTTGTAGTAACATCTATGCAAAACAGATTAAGTAAAGTAACACAATATAATGGCTCACGTGGTATTCATCTTCGGACCAATGCAGACAAAGTTCTAAAGAGCATACCCTTCAGTTAATGAAGAAGTGGCCGTAGATTCTCTGTGTTTCCTCTAGACCATTTCCTTGAATGAAACACAAACCACCACCATCACTGGATCCACTCTCTCTCTCTCTCTCTTAAATCATCTGTTAAATATACAGACGTCATCGTACTGAAACGGTAAATGTAAGGATTTGAATTTCCTAATAGCACTTTCATGACCTACCAGATGACAAGCCGACATGGAGTTCACGAAGCAGGTTATTCTTAAATATTTATGTAAAAGCTTGATTTACAGTAGGTAAGCCTGCTGTAGTTGCTACCACTAGCCGCGATGTTACGACTTTGTGTTTTACATATAATTTTGTTCTACGTGTTTTGACCAGTAAGAGTTTAGGGACATATTAAAGGGAAGGACATTTCAACAACAATCACCTGATTTTTCCTATTGTTTGGGAATAAAATGTTAACAACACACTTCTCCCAACAGAACTCTTCACTTGATATCCAACCCGAATGCTTTGTTGACAAAAAATTAAGAAAGACAAGAAAAGTAATAAATATATAATCTGGGTCTGGGATTGTGAGAGATACATTATATGGTGACAATTCCATATAGCCTAAAAGCGCTTCGATACTGGCTAACGTCTTGCTGATTAGGCTAAATCTGACCAGAAGCCCACCATCCCTGAGTCGGTTACCCAGGAAAAATTGTCATACAGCTTTAAAGTAAAATATTTTTGGTGTTCGACTCTATGCCTCGTTCATATATTCCGCGTAAGAAGGGATGAGATATAAACAACGACATGACTTTCACGATTATGACAACACAGTATGACAGCGCTCTTTAGACTACTGATCAGTACAATTTGGCATACGTGACCTTAACGCGGCGTGACCAACGTATTCAGCAAAAGAACAACACTTAATACGGCCCGACTATACATGAATACAGGGTGCTGGAGAGGGACGCCTTCATGTGGTGGCATCGATATTACTGGTCGGCTCAACTGCCTCTTTCTACAAACGTTCTCCCACTTTTTTCTTATTTCTCAAAAGAAAACTAATGGACTGCTGGAAAAAAGCATCTTAAGCCTCTAGTCCACCGGGTTTACATTTTAGATGAGCCTGGGGCCACTACAACATGAATACAGAAAACTTTCGACATTCCAAAGATAACAAAATATTACTGTAAATCTTAAATGATCGGGACAATTCCAGCATCCTATTCTAATTAACACCACATTAATTATTAGGAAATATTCAGCTTTCAATAGTCAGCGGAGACTCGTCATTCACACCTCCTGCTATCAGTAACTCTCTCAGGTTGGATAATTTCCCTTCTATGCCAGCTAACGTCAGACGATTTCATTCAGCTGAGTCGAAGGAGCCTAAAGGTGTTGAATGCGTTATGAGGGCACACTGCCTCTGCTCTCAAGCCTTCGTAACAGTTTGATGTGACGCAAGGAATCCATTTAGTTGGGAGGGAGGAAATGAAGGCAGGCAACAGGGGCTTCCCAGACACTATCTAAATTAGTTACACCAGATGAACGGCCCAGGAGGACGACCCAGACACTGAATATAGTTACTACATAAGGCAGAGGGGCTATATGGGTAGCAGAGATACCTTACTACTACTACTACTGCTCAGTATCATCATCTACTTATTCCCATCTATAATGATGAGGTAAGGCAGCCTACACAGCATGTACAGTAGAGTACTGTTAAGTGTTTTACAAGTGAGATGCCAGGAGTGAGAGCGATATGTGATTACTTTTATCCTCTGCCTCTTACCCCAACATTTTTATTTCAGTTTTGTTGCACGTCCACACCATTCAACTTACAAAGTCGGCCTGATGAGGCTTAACCAAATAAACAAATAAATTAAAAATAAATATTAATAATAAATAAATAAATATATAAATAAAATAAACTGCCGTCATCTAATGTCTGGATTACTTAACGAAACGGAATTGACTTTGGAATCAGTGAAGAGGAGAAGAATAAGGAGTAACTTGACAAAGATGACTAGTTATGTGTCTACCTGCGTACCCCCTGCGTACGCATCCATCACACCCTGCTGAATCTATGGGATGAGAGGATATTCTACCCAGGACACTGATTTAGAAATGTGGTGGGGTACAAGGCACCTGTAAGGACACCTACTTGCATTAAGAGAGTCCAGCTAATGCACCACACACCACAACGAAAATTATCAAGCTATCAGAGTAACAGCCTCATCCACCACCTTCGCACCGACAGCTGGGATGGAGACGCCTACAGCCACACTCCACTGTCAGGGAGGCAACAGGTGATACACCTCGCCTGCCGGGTCGATTAAGGCAGCACTGGAGAACCTTCCTGCGTCAAACACCACAGTGGCGGCATGGACCTCTTACACTGACACAAAATTAATGTGGCTATAAAGTTCACAACATGGTACACGGAGTTTCCAATAGACCCTGATGCAACACACCAATACATTCTACCATTTCTCGTTTCGTTTTCCCTCGTTCCTTTTAACAATTCAGCACTTTACTTATCCAAACCTTGCAGCTCCTCCCCATCACAGATTTTTAAATATTCTTCACCGATTATTTTAATTTCCTTTCTTTTCTCAGTTATACCCAATTCCTTCCGCTATTCTTGCCACTCATTCCTTTCCTCAATTCCAATCACTTCCATTTTCATTAATTTTCGTGAAATCCTTAATATCACTCACTCCTTTTTCCTCAATTCCATCAGTTTCCTTCCATCAATTCCTTCAACTTTCTTCGCTCACTTTCATTCCTTCATTCTCTTCTTTCAATTCCAACAGCGTTCATTTTTTATATATACTGTAAAACAAAAGTCCTTGCTGACTAATCTATCCAGTCCTCTCTCTCTCTCTCTTTCTCTCCATGCAACCCCACTCTTCCTTTACGCATTTACACAACTTTCCCTTCTCCCTCCCACCTCTGCTTAACTTCCCTTCTTCCTTCCAAACTTCATTTTCAAAGTTAAACGTGTTCCTCCCCAGCCATTTTACACATTATTTTTCCGCCCTTTTCCCTGACTTTAACGAAGGGATATGCTTCTGGAAATTCATCTTTCTTCACGTTCTTTATTTCGGTTTGTTTTAGGGATTATTAAGTCGTCTGTCATTACCTGGAATACAGTACATGGCTTTTAATTCTTTGGTCATGTGGTCAGAATGAAGAGAGACTGACAAGGAGAGCGTATGGGCGAGGACCAAGGGAGGAAGACGGGGATGAGGAGAGACAAAGGTAGACAAGTATGAGGGAGAAGGGAGTTGGAGGGAAGGGAACCTGCTGGCGGAGAACAAAATGAGGTGTAGGCGATTCGTTTGTGGTCACCTCTTCCAAGATTAAGGTGTTTGGCTATATAGATAGGTATGAGGTTCATCAAGAAAATATTTAACTTTGGCACCAGGGCGTTTTTCTGAGCTAGGTAAGAATAAAAAATAAATGAAGAAATAAATAAAAATAAAATGTCTAACTTTGGCACGAGGAAAAATGGCTTAGTTCGTATTAGCCAAATCCATTGCCTTTTTCTTTTTTTAACTCCAGATCTTTGTATTTTGTTTTGAGGAGATCTACAGGAATGAGGAGGGTAAATGTATCCTATAACTAACAACACACACACACACACACACACACACACACACACACACACACACACACACACAAATGCTATGCTAAATGAAATGCTGACATCGAGAATAAAATGTTACCGGACTGATTGGATTAAAGATCAATAAAGGAGATGAAAATAAGATACTGATTTCCATATAGGATCAGATACTGCTATTCATCTTTGTTTACGTGCCAAGTACTGTTACTTATTTTTTTTTCTCTTAGCCATCCACAATCAATGAACACACACACACACACACACACACACTATTTACCACCTCGCCTTCGAAAACTTAAATCACCCATATGACGTCAAATACGCCAAATTCAAATATATATTATTTGACGAAGAGCCACATAAACCCTTCCTGCAACACACTACCTTATTCTGCATCACTGGACGCTCCTGTTTCATTTTTTATTTACATACTTTACGATATAGTTACCCAGAAAAAGAAAATCGTGACGTCAAAGGGGTGATTACTAAAACAGCAACAAATACTACTACTATTACAATTATTATTATTATCATTATCATCATCATCATCGCTGTTAACATATACGTGCCACTGCTATCTGGCCAACTTTAGGATATTATTACAAGGCCTTTTAGTGACCCTGATGTGTTCTGTTTCGGCACATGATTTACACTGATGGGTACTTGTTGATGCCTTCAAATCCTATGCATCAATTCATCTCCGTAATTCACCTTTAAAGACGATCAGGTCAGAGCGAAACTTATCCTCTCAATATATTTAATGTAAGTAAGGGGGTATGGCTATTTATCTATCTTGTATCTATTTTATCTATCTTGTATCTATTTATCTATCTATTAATGCACCCATCTATCCATCCATCTATTAATTCACCCATCTCCTATCTATTCACCAGTTAATTTATCCATCCTATATCCACCTCATCAATTCAACCATATTCTGTCTATCCGCTATTCATCTATTATATCATCTATCTTCTATCTACCCACCTAACTATTG
>NC_136977.1:60954321-60974321 GCF_032717465.1 Coenobita brevimanus
TGACGCCTGTGGGTTGAGAGTGGTCGATAAAATTTCAGCTAATGGCATAAAATTAATGCTGAATCCTTAAAATAAAAAATCGAAAACAGACCCATGACTAATTTACCGAGAGACGTCCACTGAACTGAGTTACAATATTCTGGTGGCAGCGAAGTAATATAAAAGACGTTATTGCACTGAAATGGTAAACAATAATAATAATAATAATAATAACAAAGCGATTATATTATCTACAACAAAAAATTAAACAGGAACGAGGAAGAACAAAACATTAGGTCAGAAAAACACTATATCAATGCCTTCAATTTTTCTACTTACTTTCCTTTCACAATAAATTCACTTTCTCAACAGAATAAAATCGTCGTCTTGGATACAGTCCTAATCTTAATCTTTCACTTTTAGGGACACTTTCTGAGTAAAATCGTCTGTTAGGAGGTGTATAAAATAAAGGTGACAAACGGAGAGAATGGGGGAGATGTAACAGAAAGTGGTAGGAGACATGAAAGACGAAGAGAATTAGGTACAGAGTGAGAGGTAAATGAGGCGAGAGACAGTATTATATCAGAGGAGGAGGGACGATTGGAAGGATGTATTTTCATTCTTACCACCTTCAGACGATTTTCTTCAGCTTTCGGAATAAGAAACAATCTCAACGGACGAGAGGGAGAATAAATAAAACATGAAAACTCTGAATAACAATGATGTGGAAATTTTAAACAACAATAATGCAAACAGGTAAAAAAAAAAAAAAAAAAAACTGACAGAATCGAGGACAAAGAAGAGAAACGAAACATGGACAATCTGACAAACATATAACCGAAACAGGTGAGAGTGAAAATTAATAACAAACATAGGTATTGATTAAAAAAAAACGGCAATAAATGAGAACGGAAAAAAACAGGATAAGGGAATATACGAAAATGAGAAAACAAACCGGAAACAAAAATTTTAAAAAGGGAGCAAGTATGAGTGAAAAATACTAACAATTCATTGGGATCTCTAAAAAAAACAAAAAGAAAAATAAAAAAAAAGAAAAATAAAGGAGGCACATAGAAGGGGAAAAGTAAAAGAGGTTTTATGAGAAACGTGGAATATCCTCAAATTAATAAAACAACACATTCAATAGGAGAGAGAGAGAGAGAGAGAGAGAGAGAGAGAGAGAGAGAGAGAGAAACTGGGACAAAGTACAGACCGAGGGAAAAACAATTAGGGTGGCTTTTAACTGTTTTTGGGTGTGGGAGAAAAATATAACTCTCTTCCTCTCTCTCTCTCTCTCTTTCTCTCTCACACACACACACACACTCTCTCTCTCTCTCTCTCTCTCTCTCTCTCTCTCTCTCACACACACACATACACACCTGCTAATGAGGTGGTGGGGCAGGTGCAGGTCAGGTGTAGGGTAAACAGGAGTGGAACCTTCGTATCATCGTATTCGTTAAAAAATTGGGGAGAACATCATTACGGAAATTTTACCTTATTAACGACAGGTACAGACTCACTCTCTCTCTCTCTCTCTCTCTCTCTCTCTCTCACACGCACACACACACACACAATATAATCTTCCAATATATCGATACTCTCTCTCTCTCTCTCTCTCTCTCTCTCTCTCAGCAGTTTAATCCCACATACCACAAAATAATTTAAATTTTCCCAGCCCTGAAATACTCCCCCCCTCCCGCCCCGCCCTCACTCTCTCTCTCTCTCTCTCACACACAAATTTAATCTTCCAATATATCAATACTCTCTCTCTCTCTCTCTCTCTCTCTCTCTCTCTCTCTCTCTCTCCCTCTCTTTCTACCCATTCCCCAGCAGCGTAACAGGATCACGTTCGCAGGTCGCCAACGGAAAGGATCACATTCCAATTAAGAATGATAAATGAGTTTCCCTTATTGATATCCAGGGGTTCGGCTAATTGGCACAGACGGGGGCCTAACCAGCGAACACGGGTCAAACAGATCTAATATATGTGTAATTAAGTTTGATTATTAGGCTTTAAAACAACTTTGAACAATAACACCAAACACATCACCATCCATACATAGTGTTAGGTAACGCTGAATCTCACTGCATATTACCCTCTATAATAACCAGCCTACAACATCCATCAAATGCAATATATATATATATATATATATATATATATATATATATATATATATATATATATATATATATATATATATATATCAACATAATAATAATAATAATAATAATAATAATAACAATAACTATCAATAACTAAAACAATAATAATAATAACAATTAATAATGGGATGCAATTTACAGCACCATATTAAAAGTGAAAATTATTATTAATCTTGACTGCATATGAAACTCTGCAACAAATAGCCCACATTAACAATATAAAGCCATTTACAAAAAAAACGTGGGAAGTGTTTAGTAAGGCTGAAGGTGCTTAGTTTCGAGATACTGGAAATAAACCGAAATACAGGTAAAACAGACGATGCATTAATGAACTTACCTAACAGCTGAGAGGGGCACCAGCAGAGGGGCAGGCTGCGGGACTCCTGTCTGAAATAAGAGAGCGATACTATTAAATTTTATTGGTTTAAGTCTACATTATATCCACAATCGAGACACCAAACATCACACAGTATGTACAGCTGTGTATATAAACTCGCTCACACAACACGGGGAAACAACACACACTAGGCTAAATGGGCTGAGGATGGCCATGGAAAATAAACTTGTGTGTATATATGTATGAGTATATATTATGACATTTAAGTACGTCTGCATAGTCCTCTTATGTATATACATAATTATCGTATGTATACAAAGTCTATTTAAGCCCCTCCCCCCCCTCTCTCTCTCTTTCTGTGTGTGTGTGTGTGTGTGTGTGTGTGTGTGTGTGTGTGTGTGTGTGTGTGTAATCTACATACTATTGTTACATATAAAACCACACGTGAGGAACCTGTTACACACCTCCCGTAATAAGACATCTACATTACATAGACAGTTTACACGTACGAAGGATCAACTAGACCGATCCACTTCAACGATTAAATCATCAGTTTAGATTTACCGTAATGAAATACAGAATCTCAGTAACAGCGTCAAGAGTGGCCCAAGGAATATTAACACCGACATTCAACCTCCTGCCATGTTTTAAAGAATATTTGGATTGGTCAGTCTTGGTAGAAATCGGTGCCCTCTGAGTCTGTACATCTTATCATGGCAATGGATGCACAGACGTATGGATATTGTCCTTAATACCTACGTGGCGGCTGACGATTCATATTTCGCTCTGTCTAGTACCGAATTATTTTACTTGCCACACGGAACAGTCCAGTCGTCCCAAAGAACAAAACCCACAGGAACAAATTCATGAATGTCAAGTCAGATGAAATAGAGAGTGAAGATCATTTAAGGCATCCAGGACTAGCTATACAAAAAAGACTGGCAAAGTACAGATAGTCTAACTGACAGACAGAGACAGAGACAGACAGACAGTGAGACAGCGTTAGTATATAGACAAACAGATACGGATAGATAGACAAACAACTATACAGTAAAATACTTCCACAAATTGAAAGCACAGTAAAAAAATAAATAAATAAATAAAAAAAGCCTACAGTACATGAACTCCCGCAGAGAACAAAGGGCAACCAGCGAGAGCCGGACCGGGGCAGGGGCTGGGATGGGGGTGGTAGTGGGTGAAATTAGGAAGTTTGGTCCGACAACTGGTAAACTCAGGCAGAGGGAGCAGTGCGGCGTGGCTATATACACCAGTTGCTTTGCCAGGCCGTATGTTGCAGGAGTCTCTTCTATAAAGCTGGACTCTAAATGACTGGCTGCCAAGTGGAGACGTGGAGGTTTGGATGGAGGTGGTGGCTTGTGGAGATGGACGTGGATGTTAGGATGGAGGTTGTGGCTGGTGGAGTGGGATGCGGAGGTTTGGATGGAGGTAGTGGCTGTTGGAGAGGGATGCGGAGGTTAGGGTGGAGTGGTGGAGAGGAATGTGGAGGTTCGGATGGAGGTGGTGATTGCTAAAAAGACACACAGAGGTTCGGATGGATGAACTGGGTAGTGGAGATATGGAGGTTCAGATGGAGGTGCTGGTTGGTGGAGATGGAGGTTCGGATTGCGCAGACGCGGAGGTCTGAATGGAGGTTCGGTTGAAGAGGAGAGACGCGGGATGAACGATCAGATGGAAGTTTTTATTTCTGGGTGACTCAAGAGGTATTCCTACGGTAACACGGGAGGCTTGGATGCCAAAGAAGGTATACGCACTTAAGACATGTAGCTCGGTATTGATAGGAACTGGGCTTCGGTACAATTACACCTCTTTTCTTTAGCATAATGCCCATGATGTCAAGTTCAGTTTACCTCTCTTCCTGGTGCGAGATCCGCTATGTAGCACTCAGTATACGAATCTATCTATCCATCTATATCTATCTATCTATCTATCCATCTATATCTATCTATCTATGAAGTTATGTACAAGTACCTAATATTTTCAACCACATTACTTTTCTCCTAACATTAGGGAGACTCAAGGACCTCCACGTTGGCAGGTGGTGTTAGGCTTCTTCAGAAACGTGTACTTGGGTGAAGGTGAGGGAAAAAGGAGGGAGGGGGGGTGCTTGTGGAGTGCTAGAGTGAAGAGGCTGGGGGGAGGGGTGAAGAGGCTGAGGGGAGGGGGAAAGAGAGGGGGAATGGGAAGGGGGAGGGAGTCAGGGAAGGGAAAGGGGAGAAAGGGATCAGGAGAGGGGAAGGGGTATGGGGAAGCGAAATGGGATGGGAACAAGGAAGGAAGAGGGCAGTAAGAGGGAGAGAGATGACGGAAATAAATAAGGAAGAGGAGAATGGGAAAGTGATGGAGAAAAAAAAGGGAGAGAACAGAGAAAAAGAAAGAGAAAGGAAAGGCCAAGAAAAGGAAGTAAATTTGCAGATTAGGAATAAGGAGGAAGTAGGGAATTTAATGGGAAATAGGGAAAGGGGGAACAAAAGAAAAAAATGGAGGGGAGGGGAGGGAAGCTGAGTAAAGAAGAAAAAAAAGGGGGGGGATGCAGAAGCTGGAAAAAAAAAAAAAGAAGAGAAAGGAAGGATAAGCAGACGGGGGGGAGGGGGGAGAGAAAGGAAGGGGGGGGCCAAGAATGGGGAAAAAAATTAAGGGAAAAAATTTAAAGAAAAGACAAAGGAAGGCAGAAGGAAAAGGAAAAAGGAAAAGACTTAAGAAAAGAAACTGGAAGGAAGAAAGGGAAAGGAAATATGAAAACAAAGGAAAGAAGAAGCATACAGAAATGAGTATAGATTAGAAAACCAGGGAAGCAGGGAACTAAGAATATATAAAAAAAAAAATAAAAATAAAAACGAAAGGAGGAAAGTACAACGGGGAAACACGAGAAAAAAACAACGAAAATACAACACAATGGGATGAGACGCAAGAAAAACAGATCAGCAGAAAAGGGAACGAAGGAAGACATAAGAGGAAACAGAGGAACGTCAACAGAAAGGTGAGAGAGGCGAAAGACTGAGAAAATTACAACTATACTCTGTCCAATTTAACTTGGTCTAAAATTGCCATCTATCCGCTTTAATCCTCTTGTAGTCATGTTTCCGCTCGTAATTACCGGTGCTTTATTCCAGCTTAAGCCAGACGATGCTGTGAGAGAGAGAGAGAGAGAGAGAGGGGGGGAGATGAGCAGGGAGAGGAGGTGACGAGAGTAAACAGGAAAGTTTTAACGAGAGGCTATAGGCAATCTGTTTTAATTTCGCTCTGGACAAACACACACACACACACACACACACACACACACACACACACACACACACACACACACACACAGAAAGAGAGAGAGAGAGGGGGGGGAGGAGGAATGAAAGACAGGAAGGACGGTGAAAGAGGAGGTGGAAGCGAGGCGAAGGATGGGAATGACGGAAAGGAAGAGTGAGAGAGAAAAGAAGGGAGTGAAGGGAAGGTCAGGCGAAAAGGGAAAAGATGAGAGGTGAGGAAGGACAGAGGTGGAAATGGGAGAGGTGGCGGGGAAGGAAAGGAAGGAAGGACAAGGGAAGAATGGAATTAAAATGGAAGGGTTTGAGGAGGATGGAAAGAGGGAAAAGAAGGGAGAAGAGAAAAAGACTGGGAGTATTAAAGCAAAGAGGAAGGAAGAAAGAGAGGAAGGAAGGAGGCAGGAGGAAGAAAAAGAGGGTAGATGAGAAAGAATATATGAACGAGCAAGATGAGGAAGGGACTGAGGAAGAAGGAAAGAGGGCAAGAACAGAAAGAAGGAAAGGATGAGAAGGGAAGAAACGGGAAGTGAAGGCAAGAGAAAGGATGTTAAGTGAATGAAAGGGAAGAGGAATGGGTGCAAAGGGAAGGGAAGGGAAGAATAAGAGGAAGGGAACAAAGGCTTCTATCGCTCTCTTTCTGTCCTTTCATCTCGTTTCCTTCCCGGTAGTTCTACAACTGCAGCTGTAGAAGGTATCTGTTCTTTCCTTTCACCTACGTTCTTCCTTCTATTCGCCAATGACCCCCTAAGCCGTACATCTAGCCCTATCCACTCACAGGCTGATGACTCCACTTTACATTTTTTCATTAATTTCTCACAGCACCCATTACAACAGTCACAACAACAATCACGGGATGAGGCCTTGGCCACCTGTTTCTGATCTGTCTTATAGCTGACGGGGTAAAACGAATTTTGTAATTTTTAATGTCCCAGTGCCTCCATCTTTCATACCAGCACAGTCTTCTACACGACAATCCCCTTAACTTCAAAAACATACAACTCATTTTTTCATCGATTTTTATATATCCGTGGTGTCTCCCTTTCTCATAATCTGCAATAAAAGGACCACATTAATTTTCTAATAAAATGGATTCGCAGAGGTCAGGTATGTTGAACCGACACCGTCCATTTTTTAACCCCACTCAAATGCTGACTTTGTACAGGGGTCTTATCCACGTGTAAAGTACAACTCTAACGTGTGTGTTGAGGGGGGGGGGGAAGCACCACAGAACTTCTGAAGAGGGTGGAATCAAAGGCTTTTCGTCTCACAACTTGCCTTCTCTCATCAGCTCGTCTCTTACTGACTCCCTTCAATTTCTCTCATCGCTGCAGTGTTGCATCTCTGTCTTCTATCACTAATACTCCTGTCATTTCTAAACTCTCTGCCTATAGCGCGGGAATGCTGCGCCCAAGTAGGTAAACATTCTTTTTACTCCTCTGTCCAACTCTAGTGCAAAAGTCTAAGATACTGATATGTTCATGTCCTTCGTATATGCAACTGGCCAACTCTGGAACCGTCTCCCTCAATGTCTTCACTACTTATAATCTCCTTTAATTTAAATGCGATGTATCTCAAAATCAACGAATCATGAATCTGACTTTCTTGTTCAGTTTAATTTAGAAAGAACATGTTTCGAGTACTGAAAACCTTGGATTTTTTTTGTGTGTATGCATTAAAAGTCCAGAAAAAAAAGATATAGGCTGACAAACAGAAAGGTGTCAACACGGAAGCACAGTTCTTAAGCTCAGCAGAAGGACCCCATGAGGACCATAAACCTTACTGGTACAACAGCCAGTCAGGGCAGAAGGTACGTCTCTTGATGTAATCTTAATGTATGCATGAAGTCAGCGGGGGTACGGGAAGATGGAGCAGCTCCGGAATCAACCAAAGTAGAGTTAAAACCAAAAGCTGCGCAAAGAGTTCAGCTTTTATCAGAGGAGGAATCAGCAATGAGGGAAGAAACATGGGGGAAAGGGAGAAAACGCAATCAGAACGGATGACAAGAGGCAGAAAAAAGAAGAAAACCACAATAGAAAGAGAAAAGTGAAAAAAAAAAAAGAGAGAAAGAGGATGAGGAAGCAACACTACTAGAATGGAAAGGAAGGAGACGAGAGAAGATGATCGGAGGGAAACACTCTCAGACTGAAGAGAACATACGAGAAAAATACGATGGACACAGAATTACAACGAGAAAGAATGGCAAGAGTATAAATAGGAAGGACAGATGATGGGAGGGGAAAAAAATAAATGAAGAAGTACAAATATAAATCATTCAAACCTTTTTTTACCCATCAGAAGCGTAGGTGCCCGGGGCGAGGCTACTCAATCCCGACAATAAAGTATCGGTGACCATCCTCACTCGCCCCTGAGTGGCACTGTGCGAGCATTAAACCCCAACCAACCCTCTGATGGAAACCTTCAAAAGTTCCATCCGGTTACAGCGCCATAACCTATTAGATCACCAAGCATCATGTGGCATATGGTTACCACCCAACGTAGGAACTTGGCTTACAGGAAACCGTTTGGCTTGTCAGTGTAAAGCCAGAGAGAGAGAGAGAGAGAGAGAGAGAGAGAGAGAGAGACGGTACAGAAATCATTTGCAAGAACCAACACACGCAGACACCGGCAACTGTTCACTTCTTTAAGATGCTGGAACATTTCTAGGAAACACGCTGTCCGTCAGTCACTCATTAACGATTTCGGACACAAGGCACACTGGCAGAATACACCAAAACACTATATTACCGCTCTGGCGCCCCTGTACCTAGCACTTTTGTACCTGCTTCCTTTAATTTGGCTTCAGGTTTTAAATACACTTTCGTCTTTTAAGTAGGGTGGTAGGTTGTGGCGGCCATCATCCACTCACTTGATGTAGTGCTACCTACTTCTTTAATCGTTATCATTCTTTTTCTGTGTCTTCCCTCCTCTCCTCTTATTTCTCCCATCTTTCCTGTCCCTTACTATTACCCTTCTTTCCTTTTCAGGTGGCTTTACATTGAGTGACAGGCCTAATGGTTTCCTATATGCCAGGAAACCATTTACAACCCAGGGTGGCCATAATATAACCAACCCATACACGTTCCCTACAGGTCAACAAGTGGGTTGGCGAAGGGTCAGTGCCCCTCCCCAAAAAAATAAACAAATAAAACGACAAAAACAGGAAAGGAAAGGAAAGGACAGAAAGGAAGGGAAAGGGAAGGAAAGGAAGAGGCACCATGAGATAAACGAAGCTCATATCTGTGTGCTTAAAAGGAACATGGGCAAGGAAAGGAAGAAAAAATAATGTTACAGGAACAATTAATGCCCTAAATATGCCATCCACAGAGGCGACGAAAGGAATAAAAGAGAAGAAAGGAAGGGAGGGGAAAGAAAATAAGGAAAGGAAAGGAAAGAAAGGGAAGGGAAGGGAAGGGAACGGAAGGGACGAGAAAGGAAAGGAAAGGAAGGGAAGGGAAGGAAAGGGAAAGGGAAAGGGAAAGGAAGGGAAGGGAAGGAGAGGAGAGGAAAGGAACGGAACGGAACGGAACGGAAAGGAGAATGAACCGTATCTAATAAGTTAACGGTACACAGTTACACAGATACCGAACCTTCACAGATTTTTTTAACGGTCCAGTCTTAATATTTTGGGAAAACTTTATCTGCTCAATATACACAATTTTTATTTATGTATTTATTTATTTAATCTGAACAACAACATTGAAATCATTGGCCGTATTTTAAGCAGCCGTGGAGATTTTAAAACGCCTCTTCCTTAGGGATTTATTCTGCACATTACAGTAGGGATTTATTCTCCACATTACAATGGGGATTTCTGCACATTACATTGGGGATTTATTATGCATAGTACATTAGGGATTTATTCTGCACAGTACAGTACAATTTATGCTGTACATTAGATTGGGGAATTATTCTGTACATTTTAGAGATTTATTTTGCACATGACACCTTAATATCCTCTTTCATGCTATTTATTGAAACTATGTCGATATTAAAACGATAAAGAGAGAGAGAGAGAGAGAGAGAGAGAGAGAGAGAGAGACAAGGTGTAATGGTGGAATTCTATGAGGTTCTGGAGGGTTCAAACACCTCAAGTAAGCGATTTATCCTGAACTTTGGGGGAGTTCAAAGTACCTACAAGTTAGTGATTTATCCTGAGGCTTTGGAGAGTTCAAAACACCTACAAGTTAGCGATTTATTCTGAGCTTTGGGGGAGTTCAAAACACTTACAAGTTGGCGATTTATTCTGCACCTTGATATCCTTTTACACTGATCTATGAAAGATACTGATATGATAAAAACAACACACAAGGCAATGCTGAGGTGCAATATGTCAAATAAATCGCTAAGGATGGACTGCTTCGAACCTGCTATACCGCCTACGGAACGGTTCCAAGATTCCTAATCATCTAACTTCAAGGCAGAAATACACAAAAAATGAATCTAACTCCTTTCTTCAGGGGTTCCATTTGACTCCACGGAGGGCTAATAAATAAGAAATAAATCGCTAAAGAAACAGTGCTAAGAGCCTCCTGAAGCACCTTGAGCAGTCCTGAGATTCCTAATTACAAAAAAGAAAAAAAAAATGAACCCAACTCCATTTCTCAGGGGTTTCATTTGCCTCAACGCTGGGGCTAAATAAATAAAAAATAAATCACTAACGAAAAGACGCTACGTGCCTCCTGAACCACCCTGAGAACGGTCCCAAGATTCCTAATTGCCTAAATGTACAAACCTGAACCTAACTCCATTCCTCAGGGGTTCCATCTGGTTCCACGGCTAAGTAAAGAAATAAGCTAAGTCCCCTCCAGACCTAACACACTTGCTTTACCCAAACAAAACTCTAAGACAGTTTGATTATCTTGGATTTCCCTTCGCTGACTTGAGAGAGGAGGAGGGAGGGGGGGGAGAAAAGGTGAAGAGGGAGAAAAGAGAGAAGGAGATAAGAGGGAAGGAGATAAGAGGGAAGAAGGAGATAGAGAGAGAAAGAGGAGGAAAGAGGGAAGAGGCGAGACGGGAGGAAGGAAGAAAGGCGGAGAAAAGAGGCAAGGGGAGGGGGAAGTGGGTATGAGAAGGAAGGAAGGAAGGAAGGAAGAAGTAAACGGGAAGATGAAGAAGGAGAGAGAGTGGGAGAGGTGAAGGACTGGGGTAAAGGAAAGATGGAAGAGAGGACAGATGAAGAAATAGAGAGGACCAGAAGAGAGAAAGGGGTAAAGAGGAAGAGAGAAGCAAAAGAGGGCGGGACAAGGAAAGGCGGGAGTAAAAAAAAAAATGAGGAAGAAGAAAAACAAAGAGGGAGAAGAAAAAGTGACAGAAAAAATAGGGGAGAAGGAAAAGAGTGGGGAAGAAAATGGGAGGAAGAATCACAGGTAAGAAAGTGAAGGTAAAGAGAAAAGGGAAGGAGGGAATGGAGGGAGAGGAGGAGGGAAAGGTAAAGACAAGGAAAGGGGGGGGGGAAGTAGAATGGAGGGAAGATGGAGAGAGGAGAGATTAAATGAAGACAGAAAAATGGGAAGGGGAGGAAATGGGTCATGTGGAAGGAGAACAGAAAGAAGGGTGAGGTGAAAAGGGTACGAGAGAGAGAGAGAGAGAGGGGGGGGATAGGGGTAGGAGAGGGAAGAGAGAAATGACAAGCTGGAGGAAAGACAGGAGGGATATGAAAGAAGAGAAGGAATAATCAGAGTGAGGTAAATGGGAAAGGGGTAAGAGGGAGAGGAGGACGGGGTAGAAGGAAGGACGGAAAAGGTAGAGGATGGGAGGGAGGGAAAGGTAGAGGATGGGAGGGAGGGAAAGGTAGAGGATGGGAGGGAGGGAAAGGCAGAGGGAGGCAGGAGGGAAACCAAGTGTGGAGGGAATTAAACAGGAGAGGGAGGACTGCGACAAACAAGCTATTCATGCCAAACACAGTTGAGGTAAACAAGAGGGACCAGAGGCTGTGTATAAAAAATCCTACCCTATTTTTACAACTGTGTATGCCATGTGTCCATAAAATTTAACTAATAGCACGAAGTTCTTTTTTTCTTATTCTGTCATAATTCTAATTTGGTTGTCAGTATGCATGGTGGTTGTATGAATGAAGATGTGCACAGTGCTCCTCGATATTTTCTATGAACTTTAAGAGGTAGAGCTAAGTGTCAGTTAAAAAAAAACAAAAAAAAGCTACAGCAACATCATTTCTCAGCCGCAACGGAACTACAATAACTGACGACCTAAAAGAAGAAAATGGTCCTCTATTATTAACCCAAACAATCATCTATAATTATATCTCCGTAATGGCTGAGATTTGGACCCATGTTAATAGAGCCTTTTTTTTTTCTTTAACTCAAAATTTGCTCAAAAATAACCTCCTGCAGTTCAAAAATAAAATAAATAAATAAATAAATAAGTCTCCCAGGACACTCAATATACAAGAATCCTACACACAACATGGGAGTTTATAAATACGGGCCAACGTGTAACTCCAGGGCCATTAGTCTATACTTAAAAGGTCACAACAGTTAGAACAGTATAAAATAAAAACAATCTAGCGACAATATCGGAAACAAGTAACACCATTAACTCAGAAACCACCAATTCCATTCCCATCCTAATTCTACCTCCATAACCACCACCACCACCACCACCACCATCATCATCATAATCATCATCACGTATTATTAAAAACAAAATCAAGCGACAGTACCACACAAACACTTCACTAACTCCGAAATCACCAAATCCACATCGATTCTCTTTCTACCACCACAACCACCACCACCACCATCATCATCATTTCACCACCACCACCACCATCATCATCACATTATTTTGCTTTGTATGTTACTGTTTACCTGAAGGTTGATAACGCATTTCTCCAGCTGACTTACATTTCTTTTCATGGATTACTATGGTGCATCTTAGCCTCATTCTGCTTTCCTTTACCACCAACGATATTTTTCTTTTAAGCAGAGCCCTCCGTCTCATTTCCTCTAATTTACATATTTTGATTCCTGCATATCACTTTTTTTTTTTCGAATTTCCAGGCAGTCCCCATTATAAGGGATGTGTTTCAAAATATCCTTTTTCCCCAAAGTTTCATTAACTTAAAATTCCCTTCGGTGACTTAAGAGGGCAAGGAGGAAAGAAGGGGGCCGATAGGGAAGGAGGAAGAAGAGAGGAAGAGGGAGAAAAGGGGGGAAGAGGGAGGAAATGGGAAAACGAGGGAGGAATGGGTGAAACAGAGGGAAAAAGGGAAAAGGGATAAGGAAACAGGGAAGATGAGATAAAATGGGAAAAAGAAGGAGGAAAAGGGAAAAAGAGAGTGGTAAGGGGGAAGAAAAGATCAAATGAGAAAAAGAGGGAGGAAATGGGAAGAAAAGAGGGGAAAGAGGAAAGAAGAGAAAGGAAAAAGGAGAAAAATTAACAAATCAGTTTTACAGGCAGCAATGGAACTTTAACCCTTTCAGCCTGAGGACGTATTCTTCATTTTATTTTTGTTATTATTTTATTCCTTCTCTTGCCAGACGATAATACTCTGCACAGGAGGGACGTTCAGAAATGGAGAGGTTAGATACAGCCACCAATAAACTCCTTAATTCTAGGCAGCTTTCCTAAACTGAATAAAATCGTCTGTATAGGAAAAGTAAAATAAGAAATAAGTCTCAAACTGATGGGGTGAATCCGATTTTATTTTACGGTAGACCTAAAAGAAAAAAAATAAAGCATACATAGAATAAATAAATAAATATATAAATTAATGCAACTTACTTGTACACTGTGACATTATTATACTTCTTTGTTGGGAGAGTAAATCCTGTGCCTCGTTCTGTTCTTCCTACACACTTCCCCTCGTGTTTGCTCCCTCCTTCCCTAACTCATAGTAACTTCATTCTCCCCTCACCTCCCCTCCCCTCATCTTATCTTGCCTTGCCTCCCCTCCCCTCCCCTCACCTCCCCATCATCGCTAAACGGCACAACTTATGTCACAAGCGGGGCACAACAGCCATAGAGGGAACAAAGTCATAAAGGGTAGGTTAGAGTCAGAAAGGGTACGCTAGAATCAGAAAGGGTATAGAAAGTAAGTCAAAAAGGGTAGAGTCATGAAGGGTAGAGTCATAAAGGGTAGTCATAAGTCGCAGTTATAAAGGGTGCAGAGTCAAAGGTAGTCATAAAGAGGAGTCTTAAATAGTAGTCATAAAGGGTAGAGTCGTAAAGGGTGCAGTCATAAAGGGTATAGTCATAATGGGTATAGAGTCATAAAGAGTATAGAGTCATAAAGGGTACAGAGTCAAAAAGGGTAGAGTCAAAAAGGGTATAGAGTCATAAAGGGTATAGAGTCATAAAGGGTATAGAGTCATAAAGGGTACAGAGTCATAAAGGGTATAGTATCATAAAGGGTACAGTCATAAAGGGTACAGAGTCATAAAGGGTACAGAGTCATAAAGGGTATTGAGTCATAAAGGGTACAGAGTCATAAAGGGTACAGAGTCATAAAGGGTGCTGAGTCATAAAGGGTGCTGAGCTATAAAGGGTACAGAGTCATAAAGGGTAGGCTAGAGTCATAAAGGGTCACAGAGGGTCAGACAGGGCAAGGTCATGCAGGGTATAGTAATGGTCATGCACGAAACAGGGTCAAGCAAGATATAGGGTAGGGTCACACAGAATCATACAGGGTCACATAGAATCACACAGGGTCACATAGAATCATACACGGTCACACAGGGTCACAAAGAATCATACACGGTCACACAGGGTCACAAAGAATCATACACGGTCACACAGGGTCACATAGGGTCATGCAGGGTACAGCGACATGAGTACAATCAAAAGTGATTAATTGAAGTTTACGATTTATTTCCGCTAAAGGCAGACGCTTTTATCCAACAAAGATTGTTATCACCATTATTATTATTATTATTATTATTATTATTATTACTGTTGTTACTACTACTACTAATACTACTACTATTATTTTCTTTTTTTACAACGACTGTATTGGAGGGTGAGGATGGGTTAGTCGTCTCTATGAATTTGCCGTTCCGTATGCTTCGTTTAGTTCGTCACTTATACTGTACAGGGATCCTGGGATGAGGGATTTACTTCACACAGATTCCGTCTTCTATCGCCTTTAAAAACACCAGGTCTAATCAAACCCAATTATAACCCCTTTGATCAAGTGACGGATTTTTCAACTTCAGTTCTTACGCCTACAAACGGTTTTATGCAGCTTGAGGGATTTTTCGAACTCGAGTTGTTAGGTAAAGCCTCTCTCTCTCTCTCTGAAATTGAATCAACGCTCCTAAAAGTACACCCACGTTACCTTCCCGGGACTTCATTCACCAACGTTCTTACCGCCGCAGTGGTGGGTCAACGAGGTACTAACACCACATTACCATAACACTGTATTCATGTTGGCGGTACCAGAACAAGTAGGTACACATTCTAGCAAGCTCATGGGGTGGTGGAGGGATGGTAATGTTGGTTAATCTGGACTACCAACTTTGCCACTATTAGACGTTGATAATTCTGGTCCCAAGGGAGTAATGATTTTTACTGTGGCTCTACGGTACAATACGTAAATGTATAAATAAAAGTAAAATGAGGAAATAGGCTAAAGCAGATGTGACAGCGGACGGAACTATGAACTGGAGAAGTACCGTACCCCTTCCACCTCATCCCTCTCTATTTTCTGAGTAATTAACGAAGCATCTCGGACAGAAAAAGAAAAAAAAAAACATGGCACCCCAAACTCGGCTAGCGTAAGAGAGAGAGAGAGAGAGAGAGAGAGAGAGAGAGAGAGAGAGAGAGAGAGAGAGAGAGAGAGAGAGAGAGAGAGAGAGAGAGAGAGAGAGAGAGAGAGAGAGAAATCGCACCTGAATATGGGCACACACACACACACACACACACACACACACACACACACACACACACACACACACACACACAAACATTACCTTATCCCAACAAAAGCTACCTCAATAACTCTTCCAAACTGATGGGCAGAAATTAAAGTGCCCGTTTCTCAATAATACTACATACTCTTAACTCAGCCAAAAGGGTCCCTATGCAACAACGGGGTTCATTCATACTTAGGTTCTGTCGATCCAACCAGCTATCTCTTCATTTCCCTATATGTGTATTCAGAAACGAACTACTTTTTCGTCCACCTGTTCACCTATTCATGACTCCATCCAGTTATGCACTCATTCATCACGCAACCATTCATCTACCCATCCTTCCATTCAACCAGTCATCCACCGCACCATCCACCGAACCACTCCATCATCCATCCACTCACCCACTCATCCATCCACCCTTTCATCCATCCATCTACCCACCCATTCTTCCATCCACTCACCCTTTCATCCACCCATCCACTCACCCTTTCATCCATCCATCTATGCACCCATTCATTCATCCATCAACCCATCTATTCATCCAATCAACATCCATCCACCCATGCACCCACTCACCCATCCATTCATTCATCCACCCACCCATTCACTAAAATCTCTCACTGTATCCATTCATTCATTCAAACACTAACCACCAATCATTAAGATATTCATCATTCAACCACTCATCAACATACCAGGCCAAACCCCCATCAATCCATCCATTCATCCACTCGGCACAACAACAACCCATTCAATACGATGACGGGTATATTGATATATTCCTGCTACAGACGTACGATAATATTTTGCTCAGGGATGGGGTATAACTTTTCATTTCCACTGCGCATGCCTGCACAGACGACTCATTAATTAGGCTATCTTAGCTGTGTCATTAGCCGGTCATTTTATTGGGATCACCGAGAATTATTCCTCCTCACACGTTAAGTCAAGAAGAATCACATTTGTTTTTATCTCACTATATTTAACTCAGTAAAGACGAAATACCTTTTCTCCGCAGGCTTAGTAACGATCAGAATTTCTAATTGTACCTTTGCATGTCCAGTGTGTTCAGAATGACGTTAGGTATGATTGCGTAAACGCATTTGAAATATATGGTTATGAATCAATACTGAAATAATAGTCAACTACCATTTTATACCAACCTTACCTGTTGCATTTAGTCCCACATTAAGTCCTCCCCGCATGGATGACACCCGAACAAGCTCTGGGTGTCTTCCATCACAGGAGGAAGGGCACTCACGAACA
Source organism: Coenobita brevimanus (assembly GCF_032717465.1). NCBI lineage: Eukaryota > Metazoa > Arthropoda > Malacostraca > Decapoda > Coenobitidae > Coenobita > Coenobita brevimanus. The sequence goes on from NC_136977.1 coordinate 60,971,217, forward strand.
AGGAAGATAAACACCCCTCAAGTTGTACTGTGATGCTCCCAGTACAATAAACACTCTCGTTCGATCGTACTCGCGTCAACTCGACTCAGGTTGATTACAATCGACTCGACTACCCAAGTATGGATAGTTTGTGTTAAATTAAAGGTAAATCAGCACACGAATAGAGAGTCGAGACTGAATCTACTCAAATCTATGAGTATAATGTACTAATTAAACCTTCTTCGTGCCAACGCCTGACAATATTATTCACTTTAACTGAGCCCTCTCTTGGGGAAGGGGGTTGGCTAGTCATGTTACTGCCCATTATCCAACCTAGCACCCATCCTTCACTGCTCTTCACCTTTTACCATCCCTCTTGTACGAACGTTACCACCTTTACGGGAGAGGGAAGAGTACAGACGAAAATGGTAGTAAGGGTGATGGTAAGGAAAAAATGGTAGAAAGGAGAGATGGAAGAGGAGGGGGAGGAGCAGGTAGAAATGTGGTATACGGCAAAAAGAAACTGGAAGATTGGACCAAAGGGCAAAAGGCAGGAGACGGCAGAAAGGAGAGATGGGAGAAGGACGGATGACAAAGGAGAGATGGCAGGAAGGAGAGAGAGCACGAGAAATGGGATAAGATGAGATAAAGAAAAGGAGAGATGCCAGGCGAGACGGAAGAAGGAGAGACGGCAGGAGAGACAAGAGAAGGAGAGATGACAAAGGAGGGATGGCAGGAAAGATGGGAGGAGTGATGACAGGAGAGATGGAAGGAGAGACGGCAGAAAGGAGAGATGTCAGAAAGGAGAGATGGCAAAAAGATGGCCTACTCACTGGAAGGTAACATGAACTGGAAAAGAGAATAAAAAAACGAACCGGCCTTCAAATTGTGACCTGACCTTCGAACTACACTTCCCTTGGGAGGAGGAGGAGGGGGGGAAGGAGGAAGAGGGAGGAGGAGGAGGAAGAGGGAGGAGGAGGAGGAAGAGGGAGGAGGAGGAGGAAGAGGGAGGAGGAGAAGGAAGAGGGAGGAGGAGGAGGAAGAGGGAGGAGGAGGAGGAGGAAGAGGGAGGAGGAGGAGGAGGAGGAGGAGGAGGAGGAGGAGGAGGAGAGGGTATGCTGAGAAATGGAGGGAAAGAGAGAAGAGTGGGAGGAATAAGAGAGGAAATAGAAGGAAAAAGATGAAAAGAAAAAGGGAAGAGCTGACGGAGAAGAGTGCAAAAAAAGAGAGAGGAAAGAAGAAATGAAAAGCATTGGTGAGGGAAGTGAAGTATGAGAAGACGATGAAGACACAAGATAAAGGGTCAAGGAAAGAAAATGAGAGAGAGAGAGAGAGAGAGAGAGAGAGAGAGAGAGAGAGAGAGAGAACAAAGACAGAAAAAAAGTAGTCCCAGACCCAAGAGCAGACAATGCTACATGTAAACAAAGATGGCCGCCGGATGGAGGACTGTTCCCTCTCCCGCTAGACTTGTAAAGCATCGTAAAAATGACCCACTATACACTTCCCTCCCCCCGTCCCCTTTTCCCATCCCTTTTTCGCTTCCCCTTTCTTCCCTTCTTTTCTTCCTCCCCTTTCTTTTTTCGTCCCTTCGCAGAACCTTCCCTCCTTCCTTCCCTCCCTATTTCCTTCTTTCCTTCAATCTCTCCAGACACTTTGGTATACTTCTGGGTCGACCTTTTCTTCACAAACTTTTTACATCAGCCATAAGTAAGGGTCTGTGGCGCCAGTTGTCTGCCTCGAGCCAACACCACACAGCCAAATGCACATCCCTAGTACTGGATCGAGACACAGACCTGCAAAACAACACTCCATTTCAAGAACCACCTGAACCAAAGATCATCCAAATTACACTTCTATAACCACAATGAACCAAAAATCTTCCAATACTTCACTTCTGCACTTCACTTTTACAACCACCCTGAACCAAAGATCTTCCAACCAACACTTCACTTCTAAACCAAAGATCTTCCAACCAACACTTCACTTCTAAACCAAAGATCTTCCAACCAACACTTCACTTCTACAACTACGAAGCCAAACATCTTACAATCAACACTTCACTTCTACAGCCACCCTGAACCAACACTTCACCTCTTCCAACACTTCACTTCTACAACAACTATGCCAAAGATCTTACAACCAACACTTCACTGCAACAACCACTAGGCCATTCACCCCTCGTTCGTCTGGGAGGAGCCGGTGGTGCAGTGGTAACATACCCAGCTCGCAACTGGGAGCCCTGGAGTTCGTAAGACCGATCAGACTCACAGGCAGTTTGTTTCTCCCTCGTCCCCTCTTCATCAAGCATTATTGGGGACCAGGATGGAACTCCGATTGTTGTTAGTCGTATTCTAGGGGATGCTTGTGCCTTAAGTGAAATTGATTATCTGTCTTAATGGCCCCTCGTGAAGGAGATAAACATTAATTCTCCTTCCATTCACCCATTCGCTTAATTACCGTACCAGTGGTTTGAAGAGATGTATATAAATGCAATGTACTGAATGGTACAACGAGGAAAATGACTAAATATATCGATTCACGCTGCTGCTGTCTCTGTTGTTATTGATACTGTTAATGTTGTCGTTGTCACTGTTTATGTTGTTGTTGTTGTTGTTGCTGTTGTGACCCCAATCTCATATGGAACATGAACCCGATGGACTGCAGGCTTATCTTGACCGTCTCCAGGACCAACGAACCCCTTTATGACAATAAACAAGAAACGGTGCCAAGGCACAGTAAACCCGTCCTCGGCAGTCATTTTAGTGTTGACATAAACACAACACGATATCTGGTCAAAGACGTCACATCAAATTTGGAGTAAATCGGGTGAAAATTGACGATTTTATGGCCATTTGAAATTTTTGGCCCGACCCACCAAACACTGACGCCCATGGCACTAACTGGGGGGTGAACCTCCTGATGTAATGAGGCATGTTATAGGATGCAGATATGAAAGATGCACATTTAGGTTTTGGTTTCGATATGACGAATTTGAAGGGAGTTAGGCTATGAAGAAAAACCATTTCACCCGCCTCCGATTTGTACATTTTTTGGGCCTACAGCCTGGGTCTTGGCCCAAAATTTAATCAGGTGATCAGGTCATAGCCCATCATCCCTGTAATTAAG